>NW_015386942.1:263181-267612 GCF_001527695.2 Protobothrops mucrosquamatus
ACATACATACATACATACATACATACATACATACATATATATATATTCAGGTGCTATGATGTGTCTATACCCACAAAGATCAGAATTGTACAGACAATGGCTTTCCCTCTAACACCCTACAGAAGCAAAAGTTGGACTTTAAAGAACCAATATAAAAAGAGTATTAATTACTTTGAATATTGAACCATAATCCTGAGAATACCACAAATAGCCCAGAAAATAAATGACTGGATCACAGAACAAATCAATCCAGAGTACTCAGTTAAGGCATGAATGACGAGGCTCAAACTATCATAATTTGGATATACATGGGAAGAACAAGCCCCCTTGAGGAGTCCCTTATGCTGTGAAAATTGAAGGAAGAGGATGAACAACAGCAAGGCAAATGGATTAGATTACAGTGGTAATGGTTGTACCATTGGAAGATCTGAAGGATCATGTTCATGGACTAATCCTCCTGGAAAAGATTGATGATAGTCACACTAGGTCAGTGGTGGCGAACCTATGGCACGGGTGCCAGAGGCGGCACTCAGAGCCCTCTCTGTGGGCACGCGCACCCTCGCCCCAGTCCTAGGCCTTCAGCTGGGTTTTATAAAACTTTTTCGCTTTTTCGCTTTTTCGCCGCCATGTGCAAAAAAAAAAAAAGGTTCAATCAGTCAATTTCAACTTCTCGTGGGAAAAAAAAGGTCTTGCAAAGTTGGAATTGATTGATTGAACTTTTTAGTCCCACCCAGTCTGCCGTTACCACTGCAGCCACGCCCACCCAATGGGCCACACCCACCCAATGGGCCACACCCACCCAATGGGCCACACCCACCCGGCACTCGACGATGCATAAGTGGGTTTTGGGTTGCAGTTTGGGCACTCAGTCTCTAAAAGGTTCGCCATCACTGCACTAGGTAGACAAGACCAGGAAATCAGCTCCATGGGAAGGCTAGAACTACTTTAATTGAGATTGGCTATAATTACAGAATCTTGAAAGTCAGATTATGTTGAATCTTCTTTCCCTTCCTATACTACAGGGAATCAAGGCAGCATCTACCTGAGCTGCTTCCCTATGTTATCTTACTACTTGGGACTTACAAAGTGTTTCAGCCTCTTTTGTCTATAATGGTTCTTGCATATTTCCATTAAAGTTATTTCCCTTACCCTTCACAAACTAATAATGTGGTTGCTAAGAGATGATGCTGCTGACTTGAGGACATTTAATCAATCACATGCTAAACAAAAAAGGAGGACCATCAAGCTAATAATGAATCATTTCTGGCATTTCCTAGGATATGCAAAAGACCCAGATGAATGCATTCTTCCACAGGTTTGACTAATCAAGGTTGATACTGACTTTGTGCACCAATTTAACAATAAATCTGCATTGTTTGGAATTTGGAAATGCATTTTTAACAAGGGAGGGAGGACTACAAAAAAATGGACACAGATAAGTTTCAAGGCAGAAACAAGCCTTGAATTATGCATAACATTTTCTAGAAATCTTTGAGCTCATTGTTTTATGCCCAAGAAGATTGCTAATGCAGAAAAAAATGCTGCATTCATGTTAAAATCTCCATAAAGGGAAATATAAGTTACAAGATCATCACAGTAATTAGAGCCAGTTTGGTCTAGTGCAGGGGTTCCCAACTCCCAGTCCGAAAAAAGTAATTATATAATTACGTAAAAAATATGTCCCCCCTACTTTTCTAATACCATATTATCTATTCAGAATGTTTGGGGGCTTGTTTGTTTGTTTGGCAATTTTCTGTCAGAAATTGCAATGTGTGGGTAATTTTTAGAAAAAATCATACTATCTGCCACCATCACTATTAATGCTAAATGTATTGGAGACTGGTTTGTTTCAGAGTGAGCCACATGTTCACAGTAATTAGAGCCAGTTTGGTCTAGTGCAGGGGTCCCCAACTCCCAGTCCGTGCACCAGTCCTGGGCCGCAGCACGCCAGCAACCGGCCCGCACAAACAAGCAAAGCCCCATCCGTGTGATGCAGGCAGCACACAAAACCACGCACCCTCCGGTCGGCGGAAAAACCTCTCTCCACGGAACCAGTCCCTGGTGCCCAAAAGGTTGGGGACCTCTGGTCTAGTGGCTAAGGTACCAGGCTAGAAAGCGAGAGACTGTGAGATCAAGTCCTGCCTTAGCCATGAAAACCACCTGGGTGGCCTTGGGCCAGTCACCCTCTCTCAGCCCAATTCACCTCACAGGGTTTTTGTTGTGGGGAAAATAGGAGGAGGAAGGTGTGCTGGGCATGTTTGCCACCTTGAGTTATTTGTAAAAAAAATAAAGGTGGGATATAAACAAACAAATAAATAAACTACAGTAGTAAGACCCTCAGGATACAATGATCTCATATGCATTTCAAGGGAAGCTCTCCCTTTTAACCTTGAACCTATTTTTTTTAACCTTTAGAGCTGGGTTGTTGGTCTACTTGAGTAAGAAGGGAGCCCCTGTCTCTGCTTTCCCATTTTCATCTGTTTTCTCAAGCTGAGCCTACTTCTGCTATGGATGGGCTAGAACAGTGGTTCTCAACCTTTTTAATGCCCCCAACCGGTCGTAAGTCGAGGACTAAACCGGTCGTAAGTCGAGGACTAAACCAGTCGTAAGTCGAGGACTACCCAACCAGTCGTACGTCAAGGACTTTCTCTGCCCGGGAGCGCTGCGCATGCATGGTTCCGCCCCCTGCGCCGGCCGAGGCGTAGCTGGCAAGCGGCAGAGACGGAGCAGGCTGACCACCAGCTGGCCCAGCCCAAGGGAGGTAAGGCACCCGCTGGAAAAGGGGGAAAAATGGACAAAAAAAATGGCGGACAGCCTTGCTTGGCGACCCCCGTGAAATGGTCGATCGACCCCAAATGGGGTCGCGACCCATAGGTTGAGAACCGCTGGGCTAGAACAGGAGAGGTTACTTAGGAAAATACCACTCCTTGAATACTATCAAAGCAGGCCTTTCGAGCAGAAACTCAGGGTTCTACCCAGAAAAAAATACACAGAAGGTCCCTGAAATGCAGTGAGGAACTTTTAACACATTTTGAATTGACAATATTGAGAGCCAGCTGCAGAACAAATTGCCATGCTTCAGGATTTAGTGCTTTTTCCATATGTATAGCTGCACAATTCAGTGGGCATCGTACATCTAACTTAATCATTTAGAAAAATAATTTAACAGGGGCAAAAGCAATTTCATTAAGGAATTAATTGAAAATCACTTTCAAAACTCAATATTTTAAGACGGAATTTAAAAAAAAATATTAGCACTGAATTGAAACCAACTAGTTCGATTAACAGCAAAGGTAAAAAGGTAAAGGAGTTCCTGCGGGTTTTACTCGGCTAGTCGTTGCTGACTATAGGGGGCGGTGCTCATATCCATTTCAAGGCCATTGAGCCAGTGTTGTCTGAAGACATTTCCGTGGTCATGTGCCCAGCATGACGTCACAGAGCACTGTTACCTTCCCACCGAAGTGGTACCTATTTATCTACTTGCGTTTGCATGCTTTCAGACTGCTAGGCTGGCAGGAGCTGGTGCGAGGACAGGAGCTCACCCCATCTCGTGGCACTTGAGTCTCAAACCTGGGCTGCCAGCTTTCCTGCCAACAAGCCCAGGGGTCTTAACTACTGAGCCACTGCACAGCTTTCTATTAGTGTGGGTAAAGATATTTTAAGTCAAAGTTTAACATGCCTTATATACTTATATACAATTAGTGACTATTCCTCTTATTTTTTACAGTAATTTGGCAACAAGGTACTCTTTTTAAAAGTGCTAACAAAATATATCAACAATAAAACTATGCCAAAATAGATAGATAGAAATGTTTGACTGGCTGGCCAGCTGGAGAACTTGCACTCTCTCATACGTGTGTGTATATGTATGTGTGTATGTATGTATGTATGTATGTATATATATGTGTGTGTCTGTGTGTGTGTCTGTGTCTGTGTCTGTGTGTCTGTGTGTGTGTGTGCATGCATGTGTATACATACATATACACACACATATACAGTGCACATCTTTGGGTGTGCCCCATTTGCTCCCACTCCTGGACCAAAAGGTCCTGCTCACTATCACTCATGTCCTATTCACCTCCCTACTGTAGCATGCCCTTACATGGGACTGCCTTTGAAGAGCATTCAGAAGCTTCAGCTGATGCAAAATGCAACTATACAGTTAATAAATGGTGTTGGTTATTTGGCACATGTAGCACCACTACTCCACGAGCTTGCCAAGGTGCTTCCAGGTACAATTCAAGGTGCTGGTTTTCACCTTAAAAACCCTTCATGGTTTGGGGCCAGATTACCTGAGGGACCATCTTTGTCCTTTGGAAAATATGATAGCATTTAAAACAATAAAAGTATAACTTAGATAATATGAAACTGCATTGGTCAACACACTCATGGACAATCTTTGGCAGGAGCAGAATGGAGGTGATCTATCCA
>NW_015386942.1:267768-270817 GCF_001527695.2 Protobothrops mucrosquamatus
GTACAATTCAAGGTGCTGGTTTTCACCTTAAAAACCCTTCATGGTTTGGGGCCAGATTACCTGAGGGACCATCTTTGTCCTTTGGAAAATATGATAGCATTTAAAACAATAAAAGTATAACTTAGATAATATGAAACTGCATTGGTCAACACACTCATGGACAATCTTTGGCAGGAGCAGAATGGAGGTGATCTATCCACCCTTGCTCTTCTTGACCTCTCGGCAGTTTTTGATATCATCGACCCTGCTATCCTTTTGGGCTGACTTAGGGAGTTGGGGGTAGGTGGCACGGTCCTGTGCTGGTTCACCTTTTTCCTAGGCTGGTTGGTTTTCCTAGGTCTCAGCTGGTTTTAATATGCTTTGCAAGTGCTCTCCCTCCGCCCCCGCTCCTGTTTAATATCTACATGGAACTACTGATACATTTCTCTTCCCACACCTGCTATGTATCCCCCTTATGGGCTTTCTAATGTACATGTAAAATGTACATGTGAACTACATTTCGAAGTCATGACGTTCATATTTGCTAAAATAGCCCAGGAGATGCTCATAACCATTAATAACCGCTATATGTATAAAAATATTCAGAGCCACCAAGCAAGTTTATAAATCAAGCAGAAGCTATGTCAGAACAAGAAGACTCAAAAATATTAAGCAGTCATTTAAATGGGATTACAGGCATTACAATAATAAGACCTGATTCCATAGAGTGATGGTAGGACTTTTTGTAGATGTCATCATGGCGTAGTCATGGTTACCAAGGACCAACTGTTCCGAATGCAGCTTTTGGTACTGAAGGAGATGAAGAGAGAGAAGCAGTAGATAAAGAGAGAGGAAGAGAAACGGAAAGAAATGGCCCGGCCTTGAAAATAAATGCCTGCTTTTAAGGCCATTTCACTGCAGAAGAATCCTTAGGATTTATTAAATGGCCCAAATTGCAAGTACAGGCATGTCCTCAACTTACGATCACAATGGGGACTAGAATTTCTGTTGCTAAGCTAGATGGTTATTAAGTGAATTGTGCTCCATTTTTTGAACTTTTTTGCCAGGGATTGTTAAGCAAAGCACAGCAGCTGTTAGGTGAATTACGCCAGGGCTTTTCAACCTTTTCACCCATTGTACCACTTTTAGGATATGGCAATATCCAAGTACCACCAGTCGCCTAGCAAGGTGTCAAAAACTTGATGACCAAAAAAAAAAGAAAAAATAGCAGGGGTGGGGTGAGGGTGTTTGGTTTTTATTCCCCCCATCTGCTGGCTGGTTGCAGCAGGTTTTGGTCACTTCACATGACCCTGGGACACTGTGACCGTCATAAATATGAATCAGTTGCCAAGCATCTGAATGTAAATCACAAGACCCTGGAGATGCTGCAACATTCCAGCTGATTGGCCCTTCTTCTGGGCTCAGCAGAAGCACCAGGATCAGTGCTGCTTTCCAGCTGATTGGTGCTTCTTCAGGGCTCAGCAGAAGCACCAGGATGAGCGCAGAGCTCCAGCTGGAGCCTGGTGCTGATCCTGGCGCTTCCACTGAGCCCTGACAGTCTCGAAGAAGCGCCGATCAGCTGGAAAGCAGCATTGATCCTGGCGCTTCCGCTGAGCCCTGACATCCCTGCAGCTCCAGCCATCTCTCACTTAGGCTTGTGCGGTGCTGCCACCGATTCAGCTCATTCCCCTCCCCAGCTACCACTTTTCTAGGATGGTCGCGTACCACCTGCCAGGTGCCAATGTACCACAGGTGGTACCCGTACCACTGGTTGAAAAGCCCTGAATTACACAATTGTTAAGTGAATCTGGCATTCCCCCATTGACTTTGCTTGTTGGAAGCTGGCTGGGAAAGTCATAAATAATGATCACATGACCCCTGGAACACTCTAACTGTCGTAAAAACAGGCTGGTTGCTAAGCGCCAGAATTTTGAGCATGTCACTGTGGGATGCTGCAACGTTCATAAGTATAAGGATAGGTTGTACACTTTTTTCAGTGCCGTTGTAACTTTGGATGGCCACTAAAGGAATAGTTGTAAATTGAGGACTATCTGTAACAAGAAAAAGGAGGCAGTGCATGTGCTTTTCAATACTTTGAAAGACTGAGAGAAGATGGAGCTATTTGGCATCCCCCTGTGCTTCAGACCTGTCAGACTATTTGCCCAATTTACAGAGCCATAGATTTGATAGGAAGGTTGAAATAAATTTACATTTCCGTATTTGCATGTTGATTGCTAATAAAAGGATAAGGAAAAGTTATTTCTGATATACATGCACACAAAGAGGAAAACAGTTCAGTGCCATTGAGTTCACAGGTTTTGTTAAATCAAAATGGAGTAACATTACAAATCATAATAGCTGGATACACACAGTATACCCCCAAACCACTTGAAGAGTCGGTGCATGCATGACCTTGTTATTTTATTTATACAATGTGCTTCAGGATTCTTCTGCAAGGCAGCGCTGGCTGACATACAGAGTAGATGTGAATGGAACACAGTTTCACATAATATGATAGCATTTAAAACAAGAAAAGCATAACTTGTACGTCATGATACAATGAATGTTGACTATACCAGAGATATCTTCCCAATTAATGTGCTATAAAATACTCCTCTAGTTTCAGCCAAAGACTTGTTTTAGACATTTGCCATAATTCCTATACTGATATAAATTATTATTATCCAGGACTATACTTCTTTTTTAAAATGGTCATAAACATAATTTAGACTACCTTATAATTAACAGAGCTTTGTATCACTTCCAGCTTGGCTTTCAGACAGCTTATCTGTTAATCTTATTTGATTGTTCTTTTGGCAATAAAATAAATAAGGAGTGAAAAATACTCTTGGAACAGATCCTAGGTAATGCTTCTTTGATAACTGATTCTATTTCAAGAACAGCCTGACTACTTTATCAATTGTATCAAGTTCATATCTTAATGAGACTTCAGTAACATCACACTCCACTTGTTTTAATTGAATATCAATCTATTTCTCCTCACAGTTTAATACTGGAGAGCCACAATACATTTGTAGAAATCTGATCTGTTTTTGAAAATCTACTATGT
>NW_015386942.1:272459-277186 GCF_001527695.2 Protobothrops mucrosquamatus
TGGATGAACTTTTAGCTTAATTCAACATAGGTCAGTCTTAAATCCTTATTATATATTTTTTTAAAAGTAAAGAGAGTCTCCTATTGGGGTTGAGTCCTTACAGCTGCACAGATACTGTATAACCACTCAGTTTTCCTGGGAATAGGCCTTAATAGGAGATTAATCAGGAGGCAAAGAGAGTTGTTCACCACAGCTGACAGCAACACCTAAATTAAACCATGTCTATATGGCGTGATAGTGAATTTGTATAGCACAAATAAAAAGATGCTGAGACTCTAGAAAGAGTACAGAGAAGAGCAACAAAGATGATTAGGGGACTGGAGGCTAAAACATATAAGGAACAGTTGCTGGAATTGGGTATGTCTAGTTTAACAAAGAGAAGGACGAGGGGGGGACATGATAGCAGCGTTCCAATATCTCAGGGGTTGCCACAAAGAAGAGGGAGTCAAGCTATTTTCCAAAGTGGCTGAAGGCAGGACGAGAAGCAACGGGTGGAAACTAATCAAGGAGAGAAGCAACCTAGAACTAAGGAGAAACTTCCTGACAGTTAGAACAATTAACCAGTGGAACAACCTGCCTCCAGAAGCAGTGAATGCTCCAACACTGTAAGTTTTTAAGAAGAGACTGGATAGCCATTTCTCTGTAATGGTATAGTGTTTCCTGCCTGAGCAGAGGATTGGACTAGATGATCTCAAAGATACCTTCCAATATTATTATTATTATTATTATTATTATTATTATTAGTAGTAGTAGTAGTAGTAGTAGTAGTAGTAGTAGTAGTAGTAATAAATCTGCATAACTTACAACTTACACCAAAGTAATCAGCACTGTTTTCACTAAAACTCAATTCCTTGTGTATGAGATTTCAGTTCTGAAGAACTTTATTCATTCATTTTTAAAAAAAGATATACACCACCCAACCTCAATGACTCAAGTCAATTCACAAAATTGTAATAATGCTCGAAACTACTTTAGGTGAAAAGAAAACCTTTGTGCTTCCTTCTAAACCATCATAAGAAGAGGGCTTGCTTCAACTCCAGCAGCAGTTTGCCTAGTAAGATAAATGCACCAACTCCAGATTTATTCAGACTACAGCTCAAGGAATGTGCTCAATCAAAAATGCACAATGTAAAAAGTGACTCATTCATTAATATGATTTTGGCTGAGAAATAGAGAAGAATATGTGCTGGAATACAAGGCAAAGGCAATTATTTGTGTTTCATATATCTCCTTTTTAAAATTTGCTATTGCTTATCTAAACAATAAAGAGGATAAAAATAAAATAAATATGTTATATAATGCAGAAGTTTAGAGGGATATCTATTTATTTTATATGTGTAGGAAAAGGAGTAGCCGAACCCTGGTTGAGTTAAAAGAGGGATCAACCTAGAATCCCTACATAGCCACAAGCAAACTAAATCCAATCTCCCTTGAATTCTATTGATCTTTATCTAACTCCAAGCAGGGGCTAAGAAGAGTCCTGTGCATAGGCATGATTAGTAGTAAATCAGTTTAACTGGACCTAGCCTTTTGCACCTGACAAGGTTTGCTTTTTTATGTTTTTTTTATTGTTTTTAGATCATTATGGAGTTTTTAACTGTTTTGTTGCAGGCTGCCCAGAGTCACATGTTTGTAAGAATGGTGAATATATAAATATGCATATTTATTACATTACATTACATTATTACTATATTATACTATCTTACTATATTATGCTATACTTAAGGGATGTGCTTGAAAGTGACAGAATATTGGTTCTGTTTCTGTTTTCACTTCCCTCCCTCTTGTACTCAAATGAGTCAGGGAAGAGTCTCTCCCTAATATTTTCTACCTTCTCCCAGATTCAAGTTCATACATTTGCACATTTTGTTTTTGTAAGTTTCTGAATAATTTCTACTAGGTCAGGGGTAGGCAACCTTGGCTCTTTTATGACTCGTGGACTTCAACTTCCAGAATTCCTGAGCCAGCTTGGCTGGCTCAGGAATTCTGGGAGTTGAAGTCCACAAGTCATAAAAGAGCCAAGGTTGCCAACCCTTGTACTAGGTCATCTCCATGGCTCCCTGCACCTCTTCAGTGTGCCACCAGCCGGCAGTAAAAAACACACAAAAAAACCATGCCAATCATAGCATTGTAGTAAGAATGGAGCCGATCTGACTTTAGGACTTTGTCTTTCATTGCCAAACTCCTCCCTGGGCTCCTCCTCCTACCCATTTTGTCATAATGTAAGATGAATCAAGTAAAGCGACAAGGGTCACAAAGGGAACTGAGTCAGAAGCTGTCTTCTTTAGGACTTCTCTGCCCTTCAGTTCTTGCCTTTATATTGGCAACAAATTCAGCCATGTTCTGCTCAAGAAACAGTGGGGGGGGGAGGCAGGGGGGATGGTCCCTTCCCAATTACATTATTTCAGCATTGTACAAATACAGTAAAGGCCAGAGAGCTAAGAGGCAAATTAGGAAATCTTGTCGATTGAACTGTTTAGTTATTGCACCATTCCAAGAGATTGTTTCCCAATAGTTTCCATCATTGCCTGGAGTGCGTAGAAAGGTGAAAACTGTGTGTCATATTATGCTACATAGGTAGATGTGTCTTTGGAGCAGGGAACTCTTGCACACAGCTAGAGTGGTGCTGCCAAGGAATACAAAATGAACCCCCATCATAAAAACAGGATAGCCATATTGTTTTTGTGCAAATCCAAAAAGACACTAGCACAGTGCTGCTGTGTCTGGTGCTAGATGGAGACAGAGTGGAATGACAGCAAACAAGGCCTGGTTGTGGACTGGAGGGGAGGGTGTGTGCCCACATTAATATGAAAGGGCCCATAAAATGCCCTGATCCCACCTACCACTGATCCCTTGGACTCTGATACAATAGTTGACAAACAAAATGAGCCAGAAAATATGACAGGTTTGTCAAAAACAGATCATGCCAGAAAAATCTTATTGCATTCTTTGACCAAGTGACACAATTAGTGGACCAGAGGAAAGCTGTGGATATAATTTATTTGGACATAGTTTAATGAAGAGAAGGACGAGGGGAGACATGATAGCAGTATTCCAATATCTCAGGGGCTGCCACAAAGAAGAGGGAGTCAAGCTATTTTCCAAAGCGCCTGAAGGCAGGACAAGAAGCAACAGATGGAAACTAATCAAGGAGAGAAGCAACCTAGAACTAAGGAGAAACTTCCTGACAGTTAGAACTATTAACCAGTGGAACAACCTGCCTCCAGAAGCGGTGAATTCTCCAACACTGGAAGTTTTAAAGAAGAGACTGGACAGCCATTTCTCTGTAATGGTATAGTGTTTCCTGCCTGAGCAGGGGGTTGGACTAGATGACCTCCAAGGTCCCTTCCAATTTTATTATTATTGTTATTGTTATTGTTAAATAGATTTTACTCAGACTTGCCATGGTTAGAGACTAATGTCATGGTTCCGACAGATAAAACTTCAAAAGAACTTCGAGGCATTGTTTACCTTAAAGAATCTTTTATTCAAGAAGCAAAATATTGGCACTACATAGTTAAAGCCAAAAACTGAATTCCCCTCCCCTTGGCACAAAGTAACAAAGCTCAATTCCCTCCTCCAACTAACAGTCATAAATCACATTGCCCAATTAGCTTGAAACGAGGGCTCTCTCCACAGCTCTCCAGCCCGCCAAATTATTATCAACTTTGGACTCAGTAACCTTGAATTCCCACGACTTGAAATTGTTGTTATGACTCTCATTCACATCCCCACTCCCAGCATCAATCAGCTCTAAAAGCGAAAGAGAAAAATGAATGCATTTCCATCTGTTGTCAAAGCAATAACACCCAATGTTAGCAGCATTGACAACTACTTTAACACAGACATAGGTAAAGATAACAACCTGCAGAGGAAAATAATGCCAGGGAGCTGTTGGTGTGAAGTCCCGTTGTTTCTTGAACACTGCTTGGTGTCAGTCTAAGTGGGATCCCTACTACCGGTAGGGATTTAGAATGTTTTCTAGAAACATCAAGCCATGTTTGGATGAAAATAACTGTTAGGAAGATAGGCTTTTTATCGTCACTTGTGAAACCCCTAAGTAACCCATATAGTAATACAGGCTGATTATGTTTATATTTTAAAGATGTTAATCTATAGCATGTGTTTAAGTAGGAGAGAGTCTGATAGGCAGCCAGTCTCCATCTTTGATTCTGCTATGGCACTTTTGCTTTTAAGCATGAAGTGACAGCAAACATCCAGCAGGTAAAATTTTCAATCCGTGCGTCTCTATAGAGTTAAACTTCATCTGTCTATTAGTCAGCAGTCCTTCCCCCCCCCTTCCCCCATCCCCCTCTTTCTCCTTTACACCTGTAACTGACTGCCAATGGAGCAAAATATTTCTGTTTCTTGAAATCTGAAAGTTGCTCCAAAGATTCGGTAAGTATTGCTGGGAAAAAAATTAATATTCATCTGTGATAGAAATGAGATTGTATTTTGTGGTAAAGAGCATTTAGTCGTGTAATCAGGCTAAGGGACACTTAGAAACGGGGACAAAATGCATAGCACGATTTAAATCCTGATTCAAATGATCATTTCTGCATTCTTCATCAGGCACAGCAACAAGCAGGAACATCCTGCAGTCTCCCATTGATCCGGATGTGTTTTCACTACAACTCCCAGTATTTATAATGATTGGCAATTATGTAGTCTTAACACATCTGAAGAGCATCAGATAGATAAAGACTGCATGAAACACTGAGAGAAAA
>NW_015386942.1:278668-279744 GCF_001527695.2 Protobothrops mucrosquamatus
ATTTAAATCCTGATTCAAATGATCATTTCTGCATTCTTCATCAGGCACAGCAACAAGCAGGAACATCCTGCAGTCTCCCATTGATCCGGATGTGTTTTCACTACAACTCCCAGTATTTATAATGATTGGCAATTATGTAGTCTTAACACATCTGAAGAGCATCAGATAGATAAAGACTGCATGAAACACTGAGAGAAAATGATAACCCTTGTTTGTAATTCTTTTTAACAACTATTAGTCATAAGTATAATAATTATTAGTCACCTTGCAGGTTATTCATATAATCCCTACAGTGATTAAAAGACAGCTGCATTAGCTCATTAACATCCATTGGTTATATTGTTTGATAAGAATCTGTATGCAGGTAGTTAATGTAAATTAATTTTCTCTGCAGGCAGACAAAACTTGTCTTTAGTGCCACTCATTCTACAGATATG
Organism: Protobothrops mucrosquamatus; assembly: GCF_001527695.2. NCBI lineage: Eukaryota > Metazoa > Chordata > Lepidosauria > Squamata > Viperidae > Protobothrops > Protobothrops mucrosquamatus. Next base: position 279,106 of record NW_015386942.1, read on the forward strand.
CCAGACAGTTTCATCCAGACAGAAGCTCCCAGTATAAAAGGCTAATCTGACCCTGGACCATTGCAGTCATCCAGCTCTTAGGTGAATATTATGTCATTATCTCTAGAATAATTCACTCTGACTAAACAGCACTAAAAAAGATCTGGGGAGGAGAGCTTTGCTCTCTGAAGCCCTTGCATGTCAGCCATTGTAGAAAGGAGACATACAAAATACAGTGATAAATAGTAACATTTGAGAAACAGATTTCTCTCCCTTTATATTTGTCTTTTTCAGTCTCTCCTGCATGGAATAATTTACTTAGTGTTGCTATATGCTTATATCCATTTTTATCTATGTTGTAACCATTGCGATTTGGCTTGGTCTCTTCTGGCCTTCTTCCACTCTGCACTACAGATCTTTTCCAAGAGCTCTGCTTTTGCTACCAACTGTAACTTGCCTTCAATCTGCTGCTCTCCATCTGCAAATTCAGTATTTTACTGATATCAGGACAATTCTTCTTCTTCTTCTTCTTCTTCTTCTTCTTCTTCTTCTTCTTCTTCTTCTTCTTCTTCTTCTTCTTCTTCTTCTTCTTCTTCTTCTTCTTCTTCTTCTTCTTCTTCTTCTTCTTCTTCTTCTTCTTCTTTTTCTTCTTCTTCTTCT
>NW_015386942.1:281729-286463 GCF_001527695.2 Protobothrops mucrosquamatus
AAAAAAAGGAAATGGCTGAATGTACCAAGCGAGGCCCTAAGACTAGCAATTGTTAACACTGGAAAAAGTAGCTGGTAGGTTTATGAAAAGTTTAAACCACAACTAAGATATGAAGAATTTTGGATCTTTAATCAAAGACCTCATGGTGGATTACCTTTCTTAAGCTTTCAGACCCTTTTCCTGAGTAATCTCCTATCATGGAGAATGTTTTAGTTTTGAGTTTCTCTCTACCAGCCACCCAACTGTTTATTTATTGTTCAGCTTGGTCATTTGTGGTTTCTTTCAGCCAATGAGACTTTCATAAACTGAACATAACATTTCACAAATCCTTCACCCCTGTCACTGCCTTGTTCACTTACATCTAAGTTGATCAAATTCAGCAATTAGTATAGAAAAAGTGCTGTAAGATTCTTACATTAAACAAACAAACCCTGTGTGCTATTTGATTGTGCACATGAAGGGAGGGGCAAAAGTGAAGTGCTAAGACCTCGCCTGGACTGGATATGCGTTCTTTTTACCCATCTAGGAGCAGTATTTCCAAAAGAAAATCATAAGCACTAAAACAAAATCCGAATATTTGAGAAATATTTGCTTCCACTAATAAAAACGATGCCATTTTACACTAGAGGAAGGCCAGAAGTACTATAAAGGTGTTGCTATAGCAACGGACTGAAATTTACTTTCTCTGTTCTTAAGGGAGTTTTAAAGTACACTTCAAAAAAAGAAAGGAAAAGAAACAACACTGAAAACATGGATGTTACATAACAGTGGAACATGCTACTTTCATGCTTTCCACCTGAGAGGGGGAAAGGCATGTTTGCCTAAGTCCTTCAACGTGTCGGTGACAGTATTTGTATTGGGAAGAAAAGGGGTGGGGAGAGGTAGATTGCACACACTGTGTGATAAGCCAATATGTGTGTGTAAAGACAGGTGTAGTGATTTGTGGTCTGTGATTTAACAGGATGGATGATTTCAGACAATTGTGGCTCTTTCAGCCAACCATGATTTAGTGAACCACAGCTTAGTGCAATGCATGAAAATATGGGAACCTAGCCAGCAAACATATTCCTACATGCTCTGTAAAATTAGTCCCTCAGGCTCTAGGCTCCTCCAAAACAAAAGTGGGGGGCGGGGGAAGTTAATCACAGTTTTTATTACTGTCTGTGGAATATGGGGGATGGTGGGACAGGACAACGGTCTTTTTAAGGGACAGAGATATTCTATAACAGTGATGGCGAACCTTTTAGAGTCTGAGTGCCCAAACTGCAACCCAAAACCCACTTATGCATCGTCGAGTGCAGGGTGGGTGTGGCCCATTGGCTGGGTGTGGCTGCGGTGGTAATGGCAGACTGGGTGGGACTAAAAAGTTCAATCAATCAATTTCAACTTTGCAAGATCTTTTTTTTTTCCTGCGAGAAGTTGAAATTGACTGATTGAAAGTTGTTGTTTTTTTGCACACGGCGGCAGAGGCCTAAAGTGAAAAGGTTTTATAAAACCCAGCTGAAGGCCTAGGACTGGGGCGACGGTGCGGGTGCCCACAGAGAGGGCTCTGAGTGCCGCCTCTGGCACCCGTGCCATAGGTTCGCCACCACTGTTCTATAACAACTGCAAACTATCTCCAGAAAAGTCACCCTGATCACATATTTTCTATCCCTCTTCTCTAGGTATGGGTCCAGGCCGATGGCCCGACATTTAATCAGGTACATTTTATCAGGAGATGTACTTGAGAATAAAGCACTAAATTTTCAAATATGGAGGTTGAAGAATGGCTCAAAGTTGGTTTGGTATTTGTACAGACATGACCTTTGATTGCAGAGACAGAAATGGGATGGTCTACAAACCCAACAAATGGTAGATAGAGCAGAGGTAGCAATCACCTTGAGATACAACTGTTAAAGGTTGGGCTGCTCCACGGCCTCGGATCAGATTTGGCAGCATATAGTACTCTTATTGTCTTCCTCTGGTTGGATTACAGTGTGTCTGTGTTTGTGTGTCTGTGTGCCTTTGAGTCAGTTTTTGACTCCTGGAGATTGCCTGGACAAGTCCCTGCAATTTTCTTAGCAAGATTTTTCGGAAGTGGTTGGCCTTTGCTTCTTTCCTAGGGCTGAGAGGGAGTGACTGGGCCAAGGTCACCCAGATGGCCTTGTTCTTAAGGCAAAACTAGAACTCACAGTCTCCTGGTTTCTAACCTGATACCTTAACTACTACAACAAACTGGCTCTCTTGATTATAACTGGCACGTATTATATAATTAACTGAAAACTCGGAGGCTCTTCCTAACTGCCTGGAAGTGGTTCATACCGTCTGCTCCTGGAGAGTTCAATATGTGATTGGTCTCCAGTGAGGCTATTGAAAAGCAACTATTCACTTTATTACGGTTTCTGATGATAACATAACTGCTATGACCTTAGGAGTGTAGTCGCCGGGTCACATGAGAACATGTGACACCCACACAATGGCTTGTCCAACAGTGACTTTAAGGGGGTGTCAGGAGAAATGCTTTTTTTGTATTTCAGTCATGTGCTGTGCGGCTTTTTGTTTTCTGTCTCCTCACGCTGATCACATTAAATCTTGATTTTCTTAGAGTAGTGGAAAATGTGACAAAAGCGGAGAGCGGCATTTCCTGTGTCAGGGTGACTGAGATGCAATGAAAAACCACAATGCTTATTTCGGGCGGTGATGCTGCAGTCTGGAAACAAATGTACTCCAGAAGCACCCTTCTTCCTCTTCTTTTTAAAGACCAAAACTATTTAGGATAATATCGAGTGGAAACATTTACAGCCTGGTGGAACGGGGCAAGTTGTTCCCGTTGCGCAGACCAGCCTTTCCATATGGGTCAGCCTCATTTCTTTCCTTTGCCATATAAATAGTGCGTTCCGATGTCAGATTTGATAGAAAGGAACAGGTGTCTCGATGCCATTTTCATAAGGGGAGGGGAGGGAGAAAAGCAAATGGGGCAATTTTCAGAGGCTAGTGGGGGTTAGGAAGTGCTCCTGGGGTGGAGCATAAGGAGATGGCTAATGTGACTTAGAATGTCCTGAAACCCAGATGACCAGTTGGACCTCATTTCTCCAACAAGGTCAGGGGAAGGCTGGACAATGTCATTGCCTAGTCTCAGAGCGATTATTTACATAGCCCGACTGCTTTTTCAGAGTAACATCAAAAGAATGAGAGCCAGTTTGGAGTGGGAACTGGACCAGAAACCAGGAGACTGTGAGTTCTAGTCTTGCTTTAGCCAGTTAGGTGACCTTGGCTCAGTCATTCTCCCTTTCAGCCATGGGAAGGAGGCAATGGCCAACCAGTTTAAAAAATGTGAAGAAAACTTTGGGAGTTTGTCCAGTCACCAGGAGTCAAGGCTGACCTAAGGGCAAGCATATATGTGTATATACACACACAAAAAACATGTACGGACATAGAAACACATTTCTTTTCAACTTAAATTTCTACAACTGAATAAAGAAAGGCTTCTAGTGAGACCAGCAGATAACTTCCATTAACTACATCCTGGGCCTTGTAGAGTGAGGTGCAGCTCTGAAAGGACAGTTTCTTTCCCTGCCAAAACAAACAAACACAAGGGCAGTGTTGCCCCAGCTGTTGCAAGAGATTTATAAATATAGGCACCGCCTCCTGGACACAAGTACCCATAAAAGGAACCGGAAGTAGTCCTGCCACTAGACAAAAGTGAAGAGAAACAACAGGAGTGGCTAGAAAAGTGATGGATGGGGAAGTTAACAGCATAGTCTAAGAAGTCTAGGAATGCTTCGTTAAAGAAAGAAAGAAGTGGGTGTATTGCAGTTGACTTATGAAGAGCAGAGAAGACTGAATCATTTAAAAACAAAGGAGGGGCTAGCTTTCTGAAGGGTTAGCTGTTTCTCCTTCTTCATCCTAACTTATTTCAATTCAATTCAGAATAGAGCTGGAAGGGATCTTGGAGGTCTTATAGTCCAACCCCCCCCCCACTCAAGCAGGAGACCCTATACCAGTGATGGCAAACCTTTAGAGACCGAGTGCCCAAACTGCAACCCAAAGCCCACCATTGGGTGGGCGTGGCCCATTGGGTGGGCATGGCCCATTGGGTGGGTGTGGCCCATTGGGTGGGTGTGGCTGCGGTGGTAACAGCAGACTGGGAGGGACTAAAAAGTTCAATCAATCAATTCCAACTTTGCGAAATCTTTTTTTTTCCCGCAAGAAGTTGAAATTGATTGATTGATTGATTGAACCTTTTATTTTTTGCACACGGCGGCGAAGGCCTAAAGCAAAAAGGTTTTATAAAACCGAGCTGAAGGCCTAGGACTGGGGCGACAGCGCACGTGCCCACAGAGAGGACTCTGCATGCCACCTGTGGCATGCGTGCCATAGGTTCGCCACCATGGCCCTATACCAGACATGTCCAAAGTCCGGCCCGCGGGCCATTTGCGGCCCGCGTTCCGGTTTAATCCGGCCCTCGAACAGCCCTCCCTGCTCTATGTAAATGCGGCCCTCCCACGGCCCTCCGGCAAGTCCCATGAGAGAGAGAGAGAGAGACAGAGACAGAGGCACTTGCACTTCTGTCTCTCTCTCTCTCTCTCTCTCATGGGACTTGCCCCCTCGCAGGGCTCCTCATTGGCCCTGCGCCCGGGTGCCCCGCCCCCTGGGAGAAGGGCGGCCAGGAAGTCCCTTTCCTGGGCTGGCCCCGTCCCAGGCGCACGTGGCTGGGGAGCCATGCGGGGAAGCCCCGGGATCCCCGCTGGGAGC
>NW_015386942.1:287738-376278 GCF_001527695.2 Protobothrops mucrosquamatus
GAGGAAAGAGAAATAAAGGAAAGAGAGAGGAAAGAGAGAAAGGAAAGAGAAAGGAAGGAAAGAGGAAAGAGAAGAAAAGAGGAAAGAAAGGAGAAAGAGAGGAAAGAGAAAGTTAGAGGAAAGAGAAAGAGAGAAAGAGGAAAGAGAAAGAGAGAGAGGAAAGAGAAAGAGGGGGAGAGGAAAAAGAAAGAGAGAGAGGGGAGAGGAAAGGGAAAGGAAAGAGAGAGAGAGAGAAAGAGGAAAGAGAGGGAGAGGAAAAAGGCATAAAATAATTCATTTGCATTAAATTGTAATGGTTCAAAGAATGTTTGGAAAAATGTTCGGCCCTCCAGCACGTTCACTTCATCCAATCTGGCCCTCTTTGAAAAAAGTTTGGACACCCCTGCCCTATACCATTTCAGACAAGTGGCTGTCCACTCTTCTTAAAAACCTCCAGTGATGAAGTACCCACAACTTCTGAAGGCAAGCCGTTCCACTGGTTGGTTGATTGTGTCTACTGTCAGGAAATTTCTCCTTAGTTCCAGGTTGCTTCTCTCCTTGATTAGTTTCCATCCGTTGTTTCTTGTCCTGCCCTCTGGTGCTTTGGAAAATAAGTTGACCCCCTCTTCTTTGTAGCAGCCCTTCAGATACTGGAATACTGCTATCATGTCACCCCTAGTCCTTCTTTTCTCTAGACTAGCCATACCCAAATCCTGCAAACATTCTTCATATGTTTTAATCTCTAGGCCTTTAATCGTCTTAGTTGCTCTTCTCTGCACTTTTTCCAAAGTCTCAACATCTTTTTTTTGTAATGTGGTGACCAAAACTGGATGCAGTATTCCAGGTATGGTCTTACTAGGGTTTTATAAAGCGGTACTAATATTTCACATGATTTTGATTCTATGCCTCTGTTTATACAACCCAGGATTGTATTAGCTTTTTTGGCTGCTGCCGTGCACTGCTGGCTCATTAAAACCTGTTCACAAAAATGTGGAAGACCATTTGATCTAGAAAAGAGCCTAGGGCATCTCAGAAGATACGCCTCTGGGGGAAAGTTTCTGTAAGGACCTACCTCAGCTAAGCCACCCAAGAAAGCAGAACTCTTGAAACAGGCATTGTCTCAAAAGGAACTTTTATTAGGGGCTAGTGACAGTAGAGAATCAAGGCGAAATCTGAGAGAAAAACCCACGAAGCAATATATTAAAAGCAACATTCAGTGCTCTTCCCCCACCCCCTGAGTCCCAATATTCGTTTGAATCGCAGCCAATCTACAGGTGGCATCATGTTTTGGTAACTGGTCTTTTCGGCGGGCTCCTCAAGGTCTTTCTCACTTTCAATTTCTTCTGGCTCCAAGCGCAAACGTGTCTCAGATAAAGGAGAGACATTCCATCCCCTAGGGCAGGGGTAGGCAACCTTGGCTCTTTTATGACTCGTGGACTTCAACTCCCAGAATTCCTGGGCCAGCCATGCTGAGGGGAAAGGGAGAGGTTTCCATGCTGAGCCATGCTGGCTCAGGAATTCTGGGAGTTGAAGTCCACGAGTCATAAAAGAGCCAAGGTTGCCTACCCCTGCCCTGAGGGAAGGACCTCCTGCAGACAGTACAAAGCAATCCCAAAAGCTCCCCCCTCCCAACAGAATGGCAGGCCACGAAGAAAGGCTACCGGAAGGAAAAAACAAGCATAGGGTTAAAATACATTTCTTTCTGACAGTTTCTGATCAATTATTTTTGCAACATTTTTCCAATCACGAAAAAAATTCTGATCAACTATTTCAGGTTTAATCAGTTAAAATACAATGAGAACTTTACTGATCCTTCTATAAATTATGTCCACAGTCAGTCCACACTCTTTTAAGTGAGTAACCAGGAGGGAAAAGAAAAGAGTCTGACTAGACAGCATTATTTTATTTTATTTTATGATTTATATAGCCACTCATCTTGCATCAAACAATTAAACAATCAACAAACCACAGCAATAATAAAACAACAATCAACAATTAAACCACAGCAATAATAAAACAAAACAATACATATATCTAGTAAAGCCATAAATATTAAAAGAATTGGCACCAAAGTTAAGCTTCTACATTCAGTCCCTCATTAAACCTTCTTGTCCATCTCAACCACTCCCAGTGCTTGTGGGAAAAGCCAGTTTGGAAGGCTGTGAGGGTAAGTAACTCAAAACTTTGGCAAATATTGCATTGAGAATCAGTTTAGTAGTTAAGGTGCTGGCCTAGAAACCAGGAGACTGTGAGTTCTAGTCCTGCCTTAAGCATGAAAGCCGGCTGTGTGACTTTGGACCAGCCCTTCTCTCTCAGCCCAAACCCACCTCACAGGACTGGTATTGTGGGAAAAATAAGGGGAAGAAGGAGTATTAGCTACAGTATGTTCACTGCCTTGAATAACCTATAAAAATAATAAAGGCAGGATATTTTTTTTTAAAAGGTTATGGGGCCTTTCCTCTCTGCAGAGTTAAACACCACCCACCTATGCTTGGGTTGGCAAAAAAACAACAACAACCCATATTATCATTAGTTTTCTTGTTCTCATTGTTGATCCCTGCACCCCCTCTCTGGCCTCTGTTCTGACTCACTCCCAAATGTGCAGGCCTGTTTGTGGGTGTGCAGTGGGGATAAGCAAAGAGATTGGTGGATTTCTGAAGCACTGTTATTCTCCCATTTCTGTATATCACTAGCAGGCATGAAAAACGTCTTACCAATACTGGCATTATAGCAGGAATCAGGTAAGTCTGGCTGCCAGATTCAGTCAACCCTAGGCTTTCCCCTATGCCCCTCTCCTACAGCCCCTGTAATCTGAGCTGAATAAGTAAAAGAAAAACAAATTGGAATCCCAAAGGAAACTGAGTCACCATACTTTTATTTCTGATGCCCCCCCCCTCCTCTTTCCTTTCTTTACACTGGCCACAAATGCTTCCTCTTGGGTTGAGAGGTGGTGGTGGAGGAAGGTCTCATCATTCCAACCTTATGCTCAAATTTTAAGATCCATACAGCTACAACACTAAAGGACTGCAGGCTGAATAGGACAGTATTACTGTGAAATTCTGAGAAGCCACCGGTGCAGCATCTGCGTGTCCTGCTCTCTAGGGAAAGAGCAGCAGAATGAGGGCAGACAAGGCTAATGGGGGTCTGGATGGAGCATGCCTGCATCAGACTGGAACAGCCACTTCTGTTATCCCACCCAGGCTGACCTCACCTCCAACTCCATGGGTGGCAGAGCATAATAGATTTTACACACTTCATGGTGCTCGCTGGATACTGCCAGCTTAAAGCAGGAAACCTTTTGGCATTAGTATGGCTAAAGATGACTTAACCTTTTCTCGTTCAGCGGCTAGGATGAGTAAAGCTAATATCATCGGATTTGGCAGAATAAACAGATCACTGCAATGGGCTGGTACCAAAGTTAGGTTAAAGTGAGGAAAGGCCTTCTGCATTGGGCGAAGTTCATACGTGGAGAAACAATATTTAAATATTCTGATCCTAAAAAAAGGTATACAACTTTGAAGGTCAAAGTTAACATGTTCAATTACCCCAGAAATAATCCATAAACAACCTGTAAGATACAGTATTAGTATGGTAGGACGGACTGTAAGAGCAATTTCTCTACCAGATACTTGCTGTGACTTGTTGTGTTACCTCACTGGCACAGTACAAAGCCTGACCTAATTATCATTATACAGTATATAAGGCTACCATATTTGGCCTGCAAAAATTTGGACAACCACTAGAGTTAGGGATTTCTGTATCTCTTAGTGGCCAGTTGGACTTCTCCAGTTCCAAGGTTTTGTCACCTTAGAGAATAGAATAGAATAGAATAGAATAGAATAGAATAGAATAGAATAGAATAGAATAGAATAGAATAGAATAGAATAACAGAGTTGGAAGTCCAACCCCCTGCCCTAGCAGGAGACCCTACACCATTTCTGACAGATGACAGTCCAGTCGCTTCTTGAAAGCTTCCAGTGATGAAGCTCCTACAACATCTGAAGGCATTCTGTTCCACTGGTTGATTGTTCTCACCGTCAGAAAACTTCTCCTTACTTCTAGGTTGAATCTCTCCTTGATCAGTTTCCATCCGTTATTCCTTGTCTGTCCTTCAGGTGCTTTGGAAAATAGGTTGACCCCCTCCTCTCTGTGACAGCCCCTCAAATATTGGAACACTGCTATCATGTCTCCCCTGGTCCTTCTCTTCACTAGACTAGCCATGCTCAGTTCCTGTAACCGTTCTTCATATGTTTTAGCCTCCAGTCCCCTAATCATCTTTATTGCTGTTCTCTGCACTTTTTCTAGAGTCTCAACATCTTTTTTATAGTGTGGAGACCAAAATTGGTTGCAGTATTCTAGGTGTGGTCTTACTATGGCTTTACAGAGTGGTATTAGTACCTCACGTGATCTTGATTGAATCCCTCTGTTAAAGCAACTTAGGATTGCATTCGCTTTTTTGGCTGCCACCACATACTGTTGACTCATATTTAATTGATTGTCCACTAAGACTCCAAGATCCCTCTCATAGTTACTGCTATTAGCTCTGGTTTCCGCCAATCTATATGTGTACTTTGGGTTTTTCTTGCCTAGGTGTAAGACTTTACTTTTCTCTATGTTGAATTTCATTTTGTTAGATAGGGCCCAGTGTTCAAGTCTGTCAAGATCTATCTGGATCTTGAGCCTATCATCTAGGGTATTGGCTATTCCTGCCATCTTAGTATCATCTGCAAATTTGATAAGTTCTCTTCTATTCCCTCATCTAAGTCGTTTATGAAGATATTGAATAGTGCTGGGCCTAAAACAGAACCTTGTGTAACCAGACAGAACCTTGTGGTACCTGCACAATGATATTGTGCAGATATCTGCACAATGATGGCTAAATAACTCTAGAAGATGCTATATGTCACTCAAAAGAAAATAACCTCATTCTGAACCCTAATTTGTTGGAATCCAAAAAAACGCAACTACTATGGTACAGCTCCTAAACTGGGGGAAAGGACCTTAGGCCATAAATATCTTAGCCCATAGGTATTTGCAATGCCGTGCAATGCAATTCAAAACAAGTTGTATACTTGTCCCTGGATCAACTGTTCTACTAGAAAAAAGCATCTTCTGTGTTGCCCATTGTATACAGACAGACTGCTTATGTGTACTCACATGTAGGACCAGGGTGTGCGTCAGGGTACTGTATCAGCTTTCAGCAAAGACTAACGCGGTTGAATATAGATCCAAAACATACGGTGCTAAATTAGGAGTGGGACACGATGGATTTCAAAATGTTCTCAACCTTAACTCCCACCAATGTTAGGTAGCATATCCTATAGTAAGGAACACTGAGATTTAGAGTTCAGTAATATGTGGTATACCCTCATAGCCAAAAACACAAAAGGTCTGCACGTGCTAGTAATAAAAGTCAAGAAGCACAGAGTAAAAATGGGACTGAAAGTAAATTTAAAGATCAAACCAATGATAACAGGCACAACAATCATCCTTAAAACTGACAATGAAGATATTAAAACGATGTATATCTTCTGCCTTTTAGGATCGACCATCAATCGTAAAAGAGCAAGCAAAATATACTATACTCAGTAAAGCAGCCACAAAAGCCTTAGAAATGATACTCTGATGCCATTATATTATCTATACCTACAAAGATCAAAATAGCAGAAGGAATGTTATCATCTGTAACATTGTATGGAGATGAGAGTTAGGCTCCAAAGAAGCAGGATAGAAAAAGAGGACCAGTCTTCTGAATTTCAGCACTGAAAAAGACCCCATGGATAGCCAAGAAAGCAAATAAAGGTATTGTTGAACAAATCAACCCAGAGTTCTCACTCAAGGCACAAATGATCAGGCTCAAATTATCCTATTTTGGAGACATTATGCAAAGCCTCAGATCTCTGGAAAAGGTCGTCATGCTGAGAAAGATGGAAAGAAAGAAAAAAAAGAGGACGATCAGTAGCCAGATGGATGGTCTCAATTATAAGAGGGATGGTGCAGTGGTGGAAGACCTGAAAGACCAGGTTAGGGACAGATTGTCATGAAAAAAAAAATCCATTTGTGTATTGCTAACAGTTGACATCAATTTGATGGCAGGTAATCAGATCAAATGTCTAGAAAGCTACAAACTCTCCATCCTGAGCACAATACAGGTACTCTTCCACTTACAACAGTTTATTTAACGATTGTTCAAAGTTACAACAGTGCTGAAAAAAGGGACCTATGCCTTTTTTTACACTTACAAAAGTTGCAAAATCCCCACGGTCACGTGATCAAAATTCAGACGCTTGGCAACTGATTCACGTTTATGACCGTTGCAGCATCCCAGGGTCACGTGATCCCATTTTGCGACCTTCTGTCAAGCAAAGTCAAGGGGGAATCCAGATTCACTTAACAGCCGTGTGACCAACTGCCGTGATTCACTTAACAATTGTGGCAAAAAATGTTTTAAAATGGAGCAAAAATCACTTAACAACTGTCACACTTAGCAACAGAAATGATTGGTTCAATTGTGGTTGTTAAATCGAGGACTACCTGTTTCTTATTATTATCATAAAAAATAAATAATTTGCAAATGTATTAAAATTGGAGCTGAAACAACAGAAAATTCCAGCCTGCTTTTAAATATGGTAATTTCAAATATTGGTGTTTTCCCCCTAATTTAGTGAATGTAATCTAAATTAGTCCAAAGAATATTCAACTTAGTTTTTATCTGTTTTTCCTCTCAGCAGAGATTAGGCAATAGGACTTCTCAGACTGAAAAAAATTATCTTAAATTTCCCTCTGATTAATTTTACCATGTTGACACTGGAGGGTTTCTTTCGTTCCATAGCCAGAAGGCCTGAAGATAACCAGTGGCCTCTTCCTTCCCTACGCTCCCCTCCCCCCCCCTTTTTTTTTTTTTTGCTAATGGTTAAATTTTTCCAAGAACAAATCTGGAAATATGCTTTCCAGGTACATTGTCTCAGATTGCAAACAGATTGTGGGTTCTGATTTTCTTTCTTTGATTTCCTTCAAGTAAAATTGTACCTGCTTCAAGAGGAATGGTCTGCCTTTGTTGCTAGGTGTTATTCTTGTGATGACTTCCATATCTGGTTAATATCAATACCAAATTTTCCATTAATTTTAGCATGTTTTGGGGGTATTCGTTTTCTCCAGGCTTTGCCAACTTGCCCTCCAATGTGTTGGGCTAAACTTTAGGATTAGGCAAAACTTTGGATTCAGTTCTAAAAAGTGTTTCAGAACACCTGGGGCCACAAATATAGGACATGGCTGCACCTCCTTTAAGCGGTAACGATTCCCCAAGATCCCAGGAAAAGATGTGGTTGTTTTAAACAATTCCAGACGGATACTATGTTCATGCTCCTCTGTGTTCAAATTTTATTTTCCAAATCATTTCTACATTGATAAAATGCTACATTATACTTCTCATCATTCTGAGGATTAATGGAAGTCATTGTGCAGCCTACGTAGATGGCATTGAGTAAGCAAAGCTACTTTGCTGTTCCCTGATTACTCTATATGTGGATGCCAGGTATCCCTTCTCCTCAAGAAACCTTACAGGGCTGCTTCAACAGAACTAAATCATTTATTTCAAACTTTCCTCTTTGCCTACACCATAAGAATCCATCTTTCATGTTGTAGGTTGTCAATAAAATGAGCTGTATCAACGGCATTCAGCTATGTGGTTGCAGTAGTATGATAACTGATTTTTTTTACTGAAAATCTGAAGTTGCTTGTGTTTCACGCAAATGCAAAGTCTGGCCATCCTAATGATTATTCTGCACAATTTCCCCCCACCTAACATCGGAGAGAAGGTTGCCCTCTGGTGGCTGGATGGTATCATAGCATTTGACATTACAGTATTTGCATGGTTATTCTTTTGCCTGCTTTGTGGATTACTGTACAGTATTATAATATGTATATATCCATCACATTATTGCTTTTCAAGCTAAACAATGATATGTAAAGCCCAGAAAAGAAATAATAAATAAATAGTAAGAGTATGGGATACAAAAAAGAAAATACAATTTAATTAAATAACACCATTCACAATACCTCTTCCTTGCTATCCTGTCAAACCATCCTTGCTTTGATTCACATTTTTTTTTTTAAAAAAAGCACCTGACTTTTAAGAATCTCATCAACTCTATCTAGCCATAACTCTGTCTTCCCCTTCTGGTCAGCACTTTTACTCTTCCTTCATGTATTTCTTTTGCAATCCAATCTTTGTTCCTCCTTTTTATATGACCAAACCATGTCAACTTCTTTCCCTTCCTTTTAGATTCCATACACATGGATTCCAAATTCATTCTTTAACTGACCTTTTCTTGTTTTAACATATACATTTCTTAAGTTTTCCATTCAAGTTCAACCTTGCAATCCTCTCACCTCAAGAAAGCTAAACTATATGCCTGCTCAATCTCTACATAGTTCTTCATGCAAATGACTAGTACAGCTTGTTCCATTTTCTATAAGTATTGACTGGGATTTATTGGAGCTGGAGGACATCAGATTGGTGAAGACTGAACTAATATCGAAGATAGATTTACTATGATACAGTTAAGTATGATTAAAGACAGAATGTGCTGCAAATTGTACAATAACAAAAGCTGCTAGTGAAATTTTGTTCCATCAACGATGTAGAATTTAATCCCGTATGATTGTTTAGAATTATTCCATTCAGTTCAGAGAGTGCAGAGTTTACATACAGACTTCAAATGTATAGCATAATCAGTTTTCTCTCTACCGTCACTGTTTATTTAAGGGGGGGGGGGAATATGGTGGCTGGAGCCAGAGCATAAAAAAAAGTAGAAAAGCCATACGAGATCAGAAAATGTGGAGAGAGCCCGTCCATAAAATTCCTGAAAATCGGTCACGATTGAATAGATAGCATTCCGGATATGGGCACCTGTATGTAAAATTAGAGAGTCCAGAGGAGAAAGGAGTCATCTGAGGTCTTTTTATCCCCGCCGCAGCCGCAGCCGCCCGGGCCTGCTTTTGCTTGGCTAAGCACTCTGAGCCAGCCATTTGCAGGCGGAGAAGCTGCTACCTGTGCCTCATAAGGGATCACGGCAGCTTGTGAACGCCGGCGAGAAGCAGCCGCAAGCCAAATAGGGGAGGGGGCGAGGGAACCTCTACAGCCCGCAGACACACGTGGCCGACGGAGCAGGGCAAGGACTAGTCCAGGGGTAGGCAACCTTGGCTCTTTTATGACTCGTGGACTTCAACTCCCAGAATTCCTGAGCCAGCATGGCTCAGCTTGGAAACCTCTCCCTTTCCCCTCAGCATGGCTGGCTCAGGAATTCTGGGAGTTGAAGTCCACGAGTCATAAAAGAGCCAAGGTTGCCTACCCCTGGACTAGGCCAAGCCGGGGCTCCTGAGCACGCGCCCCAGAGAGGGGAAAGCGCGGCCTGCAGGAGGGCGAGGCGTCGCTTGAGTTCCCACTCTCAGGCGGCCTGTCCCCGGAGAAACACTGCAGTCGCTGAAAGGGTTTTTAAGGACGATTGGAAGATTTTGCTTCCCCAGCCCCAGTTCTAGGCTGGTTTCTTTAGAAGAGGGAGTGGTGGGGTGCAGTATCCCTATGGCGGCTTGAAGGTGCGTGGACTTCAACTCCCAGAATTCCCCAGGCAGGCGATATCTGAGGAGGGGGACCCTGCTACCAAGGTGTTTCTTCTGGCCACCCCTGCCCTCAGGAAGCAGGGAAGCAAAACCGGCGGCTGACAGGGGCCTGATTAGCCGCCGCCGCAACGGCTGCCGCCGCCTCACCACTCTCCCACACCCCCACACCCCGCGCTCTGGCGGCTGAATCCGAGGATTTCCCTTCCGTGACAGGGTTTCCTCAGCCCCACGCGGAGGGGGCGGCGGTGTTGCGCTGGTTCGGCGGCTCTCTGCAGCACTCGCCCGCCTCTCTCCCTCCCTCCCTCCAGCAGAGGAACCTTTCTCACTCGGAGCGCGAGCCGAGTCTCCCAGGACTGCGGGGGAAGCACTTGCAGAGGCGGCTGCGCGCAGGCTCAGTGCGATTTCACTGCGTCTCAGGTTCTGGCTTGGGCCGTAGCCAAGGCAGAGAGGGCAGACGGGGTGCCCCGTGCGTAGAGGAAAGAAATCTCCCCGCCCCGCCCCCAATAAAATCCTCAGCAGCAAGAGCTTCTCCTTGGAACTGAAGAAGGCCGGCTGGCCCGGGAAATAGAGCGAATCCCTCCTGCTGCTGCTGCTGCTGCTGCCCACCTGCCAATCTAGCTGCAAAGCCAGCCAGCTGCAAGGCCGACGCAAGCTCCGGACACCAGGGGGCAGCCTTGAGCCGCCCGCTTCGCAACTCCCCGAGATTCCCTGCATTTCGCATCATCAGGAAATTCCCTTTGACGCGATGCCTCTGCAGCCTTCTGCAGTGTGCGCGCTCGGAGTGCTTGGCGCTGGCACGCCGCCCGGTTTCCTTCCCTTCCCTCAAGCTCCCGCTCCCAAACAGCTTGCATGACTCGCTGTTTACCTTCCCAATAAATAAAGATCCCAAGGTCTTGCGGTTCGGTTCGGAATCGGGACACGAGGTGTTTATATTCGACATAAAAATGGCGGGATGGGAGTAGAGCAAAGACCGTTAAGGGACGTTCAAGGGGTCGGCCTCTTCAACCGAAGGAGTAGCGAGCGAAGTGAAAGCAGGCGTAGATTTCCGCCAACTGGCTTGGGCCTCCCGATCATGCAAGAACGGCAAAGGTGGTCTTCCGCGTAGCTGCTACCTCGGTCACCCGGTGTCTGTATGGGGCACCTCAGGAACAACGTTCGGTGTAAAAGAATAGACATATATGTCGCCGCGTAAGACAAGAGAAAGGGTTCCCCAAGACAAGAAACCGCTTGTGGAGAAACAAGGCGCGGGGTGGGGAGCGCCCCGAGGGGGCCATGTCACCTTAATAATTGCATATACAAATGCAAGATCTGGGAACTCCGAGCAAGCGAAGCCATTTCCCAATGGCAAATTCAAAGAGGCCTCGGGAAGATTAGAAATTTAAACGTCTCCTGGATGCTGCACTGAAAAAGGAACCGGAAATTCGCCTCCGACCGGCCTGCGTGCTGCGTCTAAAGTACATCTGATGTGGCTTCGGCGGATGTTCCGAATTTGGGGAACCGTTCCCCGGAGCCTCCTGGCGCTTGGGCCTCCACCGGCTGTTTGGTCTAGGCCAGGGGTAGGCAACCTTGGCTCTTTTATGACTCGTGGACTTCAACTCCCAGAATTCCTGAGCCAGCACAGCTGGCTCAGGAATTCTGGGAGTTGAAGTCCACGAATCATAAAAGAGCCAAGGTTGCCTACCCTTGGCCTAGGCTCTGTTTGTGTGAGACACTTGCCCCGCAGCACTAGCGCCGCCCCGCTTGGTGTTTACCCTGCCGCGCGCCCCCTGTCGCCTCAGATTGGAGGAGATCCTCCTCGCCCGGGGCCTGGCAGGTTTAAATAGTACCTCTCGGCCGCCGAGACCGGGAGAGGCGTTTCTGCAGCTTCTGGGCCTTCAGGGAGACCAAGCGCTGCTCCTCCTCCTCCTCCCCCTTTTCCTTTCCCTTTCCTTTCCCATCTCTTCCAGCCAGACTCTCCTCGTCGCTCTCTCCCGCCCGCCTGCCTCTGCCGGAATTGCCTTATAAGGAGCAGGAAGGCTCCGGCCGGAACAAGGACTTATAAGGCTTTTGCCATATATGGGCCTCAGCGTCCGGGGGGCCTTCCGGCAACCGTGGCTGGAACGGCAAGGAGGAGTGGGGGGGGGAAACCTCGGAAAGAAAACAGTGGAGACCACACCGCAGAGGCTCGAGCCAAGGGACGGGCAGGGTGGGAGCCCAAAAAAAGGCCCCAGGGCGATAGCGGGAAGCTCGCGCGTTCCCCCTCCCCAACCGCACCACTCGGCTTCCCCCAATGTCGAGCTCTGACGCCAGGCCGGGTCCTCTCGCTTGCCTCCATATAAGGGCTTCCTGCCTTCCATATTTGGACATGTACGTCAGGAAAGAGGCGGGCCGGAGAGATGAGACGAGATATATAGAGGCTGCTCCGGGGCGGGCGGGGAGCCGAGAGCTTTCAGCGAATAGATTGAAGGGGAGCCCCGGGCAGGGTGGGGTGGGGAGGGAGCCGAGCGCCTCCCGCGGGCAGAGCCAGGGGGAACCCCAGGCCGGCCGCGGAGTTAGCAGGCCCCCCCCAGTGGACCTCTCGGCGGGCGGCAGCCCACCCTCCGTGTAGCCCCGGGCAAAGCCCAAGAACACCCCCATGGCCGCAGCCAAGGCCGAGATGCAGCTCCTGCCCTCGCTGCAGATGGCCGACCCTTTCGGACCCTTCCCGCACTCGCCCCCTACTATGGACACCAACTACCCCAAGCTGGAGGAGATCATGTTGCTCGCCGGTGGGGGGCCACAGTTCCTCAATCCCGTCGGTGGCCCCGAGAGCGGCGGCGGCGGCTTCAATCACTCCGGCGACGGTGGGGAGCACTCCTTCGACCACCTCCCTGCAGGTAGGCAGAAGCACGTCCCGCGGGTGGGGGGGGGGGACGGGACAGATTCCGCTGGGAGTTCCCGCCCGTCTGCTCTCCAGCAGGGAATTCCGCTATCCAGAGGGAGCGGGGAGGGGGGGGGGATGCTCCGGTGTGCGTCACTCACTCCGGCCCCGGCCTTCTGCGGCTGGAAGGGCGCCAAGCGCCGCCAGATGTTGTGCAGAGACACTCGGCCCCTCTGGATGAAGGGGACGGTCCTCGGGAGACGCGGGCGGCGGGCAGCGCGCGGCCCGGGGGAAAAAGTCTCGCCTCTTGGAGGCATGCGGGGGCTCGTGGGGGTTGGGGAAGGCACCCTGCTGGGGACTGATTTCTGGCCCCTCTTCCCTCGGCAGACACTTTTCCCGAGATCTCTCTGAACGGCGAGAAACCTTTAGCAGAGACCAGCTATCCGACCCAAACTACCCGCCTCCCGCCCATCACCTACACCGGCCGCTTCTCTCTGGAGCCGGCGTCGAGCGGCGGAGGCGGCGGCAGCACCCCGTTATGGCCGGAGCCTCTCTTCAGCCTGGTGAGCGGCCTGGTGGGGATGGCTAACCCCGCGACTACGTCGGCCCAGTCTTCCTGCGCCTCTTCGCCCATCGCCAGCTCCGCTTCTCCCAGCCCGGCTTTGAGCTGCTCGGTGCAGGCCAGCGACCCCAGCCCCATCTACTCAGCGGCGCCCACCTTCCCCAACCCCGGCGGGGCTGACATCTTCCCAGAGCAGAGCAGCCAGCCGTTTCCCAGCCCGTCGGGAGCCTCGCTACAGTTTCCGCCTCCGGCATACCCGACGGCCAAGAGCGGCTTCCAGCTGCCCATCATTCCGGACTACTTATTCCCGCCTCAGCCGCCACCGCAGCCGGGCGACCTGGGTCTGGGCTCGGTGGAGCAAAAGCCCTTCCCGGGCCCGCAGCCCTCGCTCACTCCGCTCTCCACCATCAAGGCCTTCGCTACCCAGAGTGGCGGCGGCGGCAGCTGCGGCACCGGCACCGGCACCGGCACTCCGCAGGAGGCCAAGAGCCTGCCAAGCGGCGGCTCCTACCAGGCGCAGCTGGTCAAGCCCAGCCGCATGAGGAAGTACCCCAACCGGCCCAGCAAGACCCCGCCGCACGAGCGGCCCTACGCTTGCCCCGTCGAGTCCTGCGACCGCCGCTTCTCGCGCTCCGACGAGCTCACCCGCCACATCCGCATCCACACCGGCCAGAAGCCTTTCCAGTGCCGCATCTGCATGCGCAACTTCAGCCGGAGCGACCACCTCACCACACACATTCGCACTCACACCGGCGAGAAGCCCTTCGCCTGCGACATCTGCGGCCGCAAATTCGCCCGCAGCGACGAGAGGAAGCGCCACACCAAGATCCACCTCCGGCAGAAGGACAAGAAGGCCGACAAGGCACCCCCCGGGCCCCAGGCACCCTCGACGTCCTCCCCTCTGGCCCCTTACTCGGCCTCGACCTGCTCTACCTCGTACCCCTCACCCGCAGCCACCTCTTTCCCCTCACCGGTGCCCGTCTCCTACTCATCCCCGGCGACCTCCTATTCCTCCCCCGTGACTTCGGCCTTCCCTTCGTTCCCCTCGCCCTCGGTGGCCACCAGCTACGCCTCGATCGCCTCTTCCAGCTTTCAGAGCCAGGCGGGGCTAGGGGGCAGCCCCTACCCCTCTCCCGGAGGCCTCTCCAGCCCCTTCGGCTCCCCAGTGACTTCGACCCTTCCCGACTTGGCCTCCACTTTCTCGCCTCGGACCATTGAGATCTGTTGAGAGAAGAAAGGGTCCCCAAAGGGCCTGGTGTAGGCCCGGCTCCTCCTCCGGACCTTTCAACTGCCTGAAAAGCAGCTCGACAACTCCGGGATCGTGGAGTTGCTCCACTTCTGTCCAAGAACTGAACCATGCATGGATGAGCAAGCGCGATCTTCTTTCCCCGAGAGCCCCCCCCGCCCCCTTTCCCTTCTCTCCGGGGGGGGTGTCCCGCGGTCCATCAGAAAGCAAAGGACGCTGGGCTCCAAGGCAGTCTCAATTGTGATATCGTGTGCCTGCCCGCCCTGCCACGGCTTTGCTTCCGCTGGGGACCCTCGACGTGCCAACCTCTTTGCAGATTCATCTTGCTTACAGTATTCTTTGGAGTACGAAGGACCATTATTATTATTTTGTAAGTTGTGGAGTTTTGCTCTTTTAGTGACGACAAAGCTGTACTGACTTTTACAACGTGTCTGGGGGAGGGGGCTCGGGAGTTTTGTTTTTTTTTAAAAAGCAGCACTTAAAACTATGTATTTGAGCATGTCAAGAGTGTGATGTTCTTTGTAAATATCACCTTAAGGATGAAAAGCACTCTCACGTGGCAAAAAGTTACTTAGTTTTCCTCCGGTTTTTTTGTTTTTTTTTCCCCCCCCAGTCCCAAGTCTTGGTGCCTTGTTGTGAAGCCCTGCTGACGTCATGCATTGGTGTGATTGGATGCTTTGCATCTAGCCTTAAGGGAAAAGGGAAAGTGTGAAAAGGAGGGACTGAGGCTCAGAAACAAAAATGCGAAAGAGAGAAAGGAGCGTAAGGTGGAATGTAAGCAAAAACAAAACACAAAAAACCGTACTTCTTAAAAGTCTATTTTTGTTACAGAAGTGTAAAAATTTATAAATACATTCAGCAGTTGAAATGTTGTAGTTACCTACTGAGTAGGCGGCAATTTTGTATGTTATGAACATGCGGTTCATTATTTTTGTGGTTTTATTTTTGACTTTGTACTTGTGTTTGTTTATAAGCCAACACATTGAATGCGCTTTACTGCCAATGGGATATTTGGTGTACAATAACCTCCAGAAAAGTTAATAAAACTATCAACAGACCAGCAGTCCTGTTTTTGTTGTTGGTTTTCCTTATTCCAGGCCCAGCTTGGCGGCTGCCCTTGCTCCTTTCCACTGGGAAGATGCTGCCAAGGGGGGGGGAGGACACTTTATTTTTGTGACTCAGGAAGAACTTGAGGAGTTGGTTGGCCACTTCTTTGAGACCCAATCAGTGTCACCATCACTCTCAATCCCATGACATACTGGAAAGCGCTCTCTCTCTCTCTCTCTCTCTCTCTCTCATTCTCTCTCTCTCTCTCTGTGTGTGTGTGTCTGTGTGTCTGTGTCTAGGCACTGAAGCTGGAAAGGGGAATGTGAGCTCTTCCTGTTACTCTGATTTTGCTGGGTGGGTCACTGATGGAGTCTCCCTTTTGTCAAGTAAACAGTTGGGCTTAGAAAGAAAAATCTAAAAATGGGGAACCCATGGGGCCACAGACCTTGTCACTCCTGATTATTGCCCTTGCTGGCTGAGGCAGATGGAAGTTGGAGTCCCACACTACTTAGGGTTCTTACAACATTACTTCAAAGTACCTGATCCCCCAAACCTACACTTCCATCAATGGCTAACAAACATATGCCGGGGAGGTGAGGGGAAGAGGTATGGATCTATTTCCCTGGGATCTGCGAGGGGGGGGGGCTAAGACCTCTCAGCTGTTCTTTCCTTTCCCTCCCACACACAGCCCATCATTTTATTCTGGTGACAATAAGGATCCTTTGCTTACAGGGGAGGGGGAAGGGGAAGCAATCAAAGGAGCACCCAAAGAGATCGCTTGATGCACCCTAAATGCAGAAGCCAAGCAATTCCAGAGGCAGTTGGAGAAAGGGGGAGAGAGAACCTGCCGAGAGGACTCTACAGACAGGACTCTAGATCCTGAAGACTAAGAAGAGTCTGGATCTCAGTTCCATTCCGGGACAAATTTATGTCATATTCCTGCTTCCAGTCTGGATCCCAGCGGTAGGAGGGGGACGGAATCGGTTGTTATTCTTTCCGGATCCCAAGAACTCAGGCAGAACCAGGCAGACAAGAACTCAGTGGGCCGGGTTTCCTTAAAGAAAGGTCGCTGCTCCGGGCAGAATCTGTTTAGACCAGAGCCCCGTCCGAGTCCCCTCGCCATAGGAAGCTGCCGGTGAAATACAAGAGCAACGCGGGGGGGGGGGGGATCCGCGAGCAAAGTTACGACAAGCCCCGGGCAGCGAGAAGCCCTCGAAGTTGCTCTGCTTTCACTCACTCCCACCTCTAGTTTGCCCGGACTATTTTTTTCTATTGAACCTTTCCAAGAGCTGAGGGGTTTCCGAGGCGGCGCGAAAGGCGAGGATGCCAAACCTTGATTTCTGTAAGGAAAACAGCTTTTGGAGTTGCTCTTTTATTCTGCAAAAGGCTGCAGCTCCCCTTCCGTTCCGGTCTGCGCAAAACACGCGCAGCCTCCAGCGCTCGATCGAGCACGTCGTCCTGTAGTAAGGAGGACTTGCGCCGCAGCCTTAGACCCAACCTGAGGGGGGGGGGTGTCCCTCCGAGTCTTCTCCGGGGCTTCAAGCTCCATGATTAGGATGTAGGGGGGGGGAAACCCTCTTGTCCAGCAAAACAGCTTTGTGGGTTGGGGACTTATCACTGAGAATGGAAATGAAAGAAGTCCTCGGGCCCCCAAGCCTAAAAGGGGCTTCAGACTATAGTAGAGGATTCTCTGGCGGATCTCCCTCCCAGATCGTGGCATTTTCTGGCATTGGTTTGACAGGGTAGAAAGAGGCTCCGTGAACAATCCCCATTTGGCCTTTCCAAAAACGGAAGCTCTTTCAGGTCTGATTCCTGTGCAGAGCATGCAGAATCTTCCCCAAGGTGGGCAAACAATTTTTAAAAAGCTGCATCGGACCCATTTCTGCCTGTCCTGAGAAAAGCGCCACAGGTGGACAAACTGGCTTCCTGCCGGAAGCTTCGAAACAGCCTGATTTTCGGTCCCTGCGCTTAAGACTGGGAGAGAAAGGAGCTGTGCCTCTGCGGAGCAGCTACTGAAGAAGGGGAGGCTGTCCGCGCCGTCGAACAAAAGGCGTCCCTTGGGGCAGCTCCTCCACCCAAGTGCTAGCTAGACCAGTGATGGCGAACCTTTTAGAGACCGAGTGCCCAAACTGCAACCCAACACCCACTTATGCATCGTCGAGTGCCGGGTGGGTGTGGCCCATTGGGTGGGTGTGGCCCATTGGGTGGGCGTGGCTGCAGTGGTAACGGCACACTGGGTGGGACTAAAAAGTTCAATCAATTCCAACTTTGCAAGATCTTTTTTTCCCCCGCGAGAAGTTGAAATTGACTGATTGAACCTTTTTTTTTTTTGCACACGGCGGTGGAGGCCTAAAGTGAAAAGATTTTATAAAACCTAGCTGAAGGCCTAGGACTTGGGCGATGGCACACGTGCCCACAGAGAGGGTTCTGAGTGCCGCCTCTGGCACCGATGCCATAGGTTCGCCACCACTGAGCTAGACGGTTCTCTGGAAAGCCGGACAGATATTAGCCTTCGGGTCCGGAACCCCCAGCAAGCAGATGCCTGTTGCCGGCCCTAGAGGTCCTTGGATACCTTGCTGATAGCTGCGCTCCTGTCTCCAGAGGAAGACTTCTCTTCCCCCCCCCCCCGCTGGGGCAGCCGGAGGATAAGCTGGGCAGGAGCTGGCAAAAGGGCTGCCTCCTGGTGTTTGGGGTGGGGTCCCCTGCTATTCCTTGTCTTAATAATAATAATAATAATAATAATAATAATAATAATAATAATAATAATAATAATAATAATAATAATAATAATAATAATAATAATAATAATAATAATAGTAAAGTTGGAAGGGACCTTGAAGGTCATCTAGTCCAACCCCCTGCTCAGGCAGGAAACCCTATACCATTTCGGACCAACGGCTGTCCAGTCTCTTCTTAAAAACCTCCAGTGTTGGAGCATTCACCGCTTCTGGAGGCAGGTTGTTCCACTGGTTAATTGTTCTCACTGTCAGGAAGTTTCTCCTTAGTTCTAAGTTGCTTCTCTCCTTGATTAGTTTCCACCTGTTGCTTCTTGTCCTGCCTTCAGGCGCTTTGGAGAATAGCTTGACTCCCTCTTCTTTGTGGCAACCCCTGACCTGGAACGTATAGGAGTTGTGATCTAAAACAAAAAGAGGGTGTCAGGTTGGGAATGGGCGGAGTCACGTCATCGGCAGGTGTCGTTAGGAGATCCGAAGGTGCCTCCTTTCTCTCCGGGAGGAAGAGAGCTGCAACGCCGAGTGGGTGCTGGGGATTCCCCCGAGGAGAGCGGTCCTGAAGTCCCGCGGCACCAGCCCTTGAAGGGCAGAGCAAGCCGCCTTTGAGGGCGGGCTGGTCGTTTCAAATGGCAGCAGACTTATTCAGAAGTTGGTCAGTAGCCAAGGAGGTCAAGGCGCCCCGGAAACTCGGCTGAAAAAGTCTTCTGTCAGGATGGTCCCTTGAGACTCTTTGTGTCCGCCAGCGGGGTGTGTTTAACACTCCTTACACACGACCGTCGCCGGGGGAAAGGCTCCAAAACTCCTGGAAGCTCCCAAGACTCCTGTGGTCCCGTAGGCAGTGCGGGAGAAGTCTCCCGGCTCCCCAGAAAACGACCGGAGAGCTGGTTGTGGGTGGAGGGCTTAAAAGCAACCCAGCGTCTCTAGGGGTTTTTTTTCCAGCTGCGCCTGGCGCAATCTGGACCGTCCGAAAGTTTGGGAGGAAGGACAACTTCCAGAATCCTCTGCTTGGCCGGGAATCCCACGTCTTATATACCTTCAACAGGTTGGAAGGCGCTAAATTGAAGAAAGCAAGTTGCGCTGCTCGCCTTACATAAAGCGTCCATATGTTTACAAATGAAACGGCACGTGTTTCACACGGCGCGCTGACCCCTTGTTAATACAACCCCAGCTTCCCGAACCAATTCGGCATTACGCCTTACCAGGACCCTCAGAACGAGGAAGGAACCACACCGAGCGGGATTCGAGCCCCAGGCTCGGCCGAAAGGGGAATGACCAACCAGCCGAGAAGCGGGTACGCTGTAGGACTTGGCCGGATCCACACACCCCCCTTCACCCTTTCCCGATCCTGAGAATAACCTTGCAAAGGAGGCCGAGGTGATTACCTCTAGCATTTATTCGGACCTCCAGGAGTGGCGGCTCAGTCTGGCTGAGGTTCGTACCCGGCTCTGCTTGGCGAGTAGCTATCCTCGGAAGCTACTACTCCAGACTTTTTATTCTGAGCCTGTACCTCTGAAAGGGCTCGATGGGACTTAACTTTCGACAGCCGCGGAGTTTGCAGCTTTAATCAGCTGCAGCCTTTCCTTCTGCTTCTTTCCAAGACTTTGTTCAACTTTCCCCCTCCAAATAGGTTCCGGAATTAATCAACTGACACGTCCGAAGGGAGCCCCCCACCCCGGGCTCTGAGAAACGGTGGGAACTCCGGATCTACTTTCCTGAAGAGGGCTGAGTTACGCGTTGCTCCTCCAGTTGGCGGAGGACGCCTGCACGCTCCCCGACCCAATTCCTCTTTTGTGGATCCCCTTGGGCAGGGGTAGGCAACCTTGGCTCTTTTATGACTCGTGGACTTCAACTCCCAGAATTCCTGAGCCAGCATGGCTGGCTCAGGAATTCTGGGAGTTGAAGTCCACGAGTCATAAAAGAGCCAAGGTTGCCTACCCCTGCCCTTGGGAGTCACCACCGCCCAACCGCTCCCACTTGGCCACCAAAAGCTAAGGGTCAACGACGAGGTGCAGCGGGCTCCTGCTGCGCTGCCGCAAGTCCTCTAATCGCAGGAAAGGGTTGTTTCAACCAGGCAGGTTTCATCGGAGGGCGCAGTTTTGAGCGCATCTTTGGAAAAGCACCAAGGGAAGCGAGGAGGTAGGCGGACCAGACCAGGAAGAGGCCTTCAACAATCTCTGTCGGGGCACTAAAGGGCAAACCTCTCTCTCCCTCCTGTCAACTTTCCCTACTCCGGTCAACAGAGCAGTTCCGGGGACTTACTCCCAAGTAAGCAGCAGAGGACGGGGCGAGTGCAACAGAAGTGGAGTCCTGCATATCAAAGACGGAGATATTACTTAGAGGTGTAGGGGAGGGGAACGAGCTGACTGGTGGCGTCGAGAAAAGCACGGAGGCGCATCGAGGGATGATCCGGGCCAGAAAAAGTCAGCAGGAATAACTGTGGTTCAGACAACAACTCTGCCTTTCTAACTTGCTCTCTGAACTACTATTGGGCAGCTTTTATGATGGGGTTGGGGGAGAGATCTGGACCCATAGGAAACCCATTTTTACCAGAGGCTGAGTTTCTCAAAAACTGCTTCTTCGTCCCAATTTCTTCTTAAAGATAGATTCTGGTCGGTACAAGATTCTCTTCAGAATGTGGATCTGCCCCTATTTTGAGAGGAAAGATTTGGCTGAGATACACAGGTTTCCCCTCTATTCCTCTGAGCTTATTAACTTGATGAAACATTTAGCTCCTTATACACCAGGCCATGTAGGCGAGTTAGGGCTCAGGCAGATGGTTTCTCCCGAAACGATGAGTTTCGGGGGGGCAGTCAAACAACCGTGCCTCTACGCTTGTGCAGAATGCTTTCCTTGCTGTTGATTAACCACACCTAGTTGGCACACAGCTGAGAATATGGAGAAGAATGCCCGGGGCAGAGAACATAAGTGTCAAGAAAATAAACCCGAGCAGCGAACACCTTCAGGAATCAAGTAGTTTTGGACAGGAGTAGTTCACCACTAAGGACAGATTCTTAACACTACACGAGTGAAAGCAGAAAGAAAAACCCACAGTTGGATTGATCCCTGATTCCCACAACACTTCTAGGTACGGGCTTGTTGAAGGACTTCACTAGAAGAAGAAAAGAAAGGAGAACTGCCTTCCTACCGACGCGGCCGGGGATTGTCTGAACAGTCTGCGAACCATTGACGGGGTAGTGAACCAATGCCTCCAGACGTTCATTCCCTTCGGTGACAGGTTAAACAGTCAGGAAAGTCGACATACGCTAAAACCATCGCCAAAACACGCGTCGTAATGAGAACGCCCCCCTCCCTTACCGATAGGGTCGTGTGTACCCTAAGCGGGAGTGGGGTTTGAACTCTCTTACAATGAATCTCGCTCTCGGACTAGCGCATCCTTGAAGTAACTCTCCTGGCATTAAGCCCGTGTGATCCTCCTCCGCGCTCCGGACCCAGCGCCCTCGAGTGCCTCCCCACCCACCCCCAAACATCCCAGCGTTTCAGCCAGGCGCGAGCCCTTTTACGCCTGGCTTCACCCGCCTTCCCAGGAAAACGGAGGCTGGGAATCCCCGCTTCGCTTGCTTGGCAAGCGCGAAGCTCCCCGCTGCCAAACGGAAAGCGCTCTGAGATGGCCGCACCAGCAGGGGCGCATGGAGGGGACGGCGCTGACTCGGTCTGGCTGCAGCAGGAAGGAAGCGGCACTGTTGCCCTGCTGGGTTCACACGGCTTTCGCCGCCAGAACACCGGATTCTTGCGCGCCTTGGAAGCCGCAGCTCTCCCGACGGGCCACACGGTGGGAGAGAATCTGTTTTGGCGCAGCGAGCCAACAGCTGTTTGCAATTGAAAGCGCGGCTTCAGAGCTGACCGTGAAGCGACAGGAAACGCCTCGCGTCACTCTTGGAGGCGGCCCAGGCGCGGGAAGGGAAGGGAAGGGACGGGAAGCACGCTGAGGCGGGAAGCCCGAGCTCCCTCCCAGCCGGGCCAAGGGAGGACCGAGCGGCCCTGCCGCTCCCGAAGCCTGACTCGAGTAAGCCCGATCTTGCGGGAGCCTGCCTCTGGCCTGGCCGCGGCGTCCCGGCTGCCTTTCCCTCGCAGTTAAATGAGCCACCCCAGTCATCTGATCCCGGCCGCGGAGCCAAGGCCGAGCGGAAGCGGCTCGCGCTTGGTTCCACGCAAGCACTGCCTTGCCCATACATGGCGCTTCCTTCGCGCCATATATGGCCCTTCCTTGTGCCATAAAAGGCGCTTCCTTCCCTTGGCTTCTGGCTGGCGGCCTGGCCTAGCCCAGCGGCTGGAGACCGCGGGATGGGTGGGGAGGCGGTGGGAACGGCTTGGCTTGCCAGCGGGAGCTTTTTCAGGGCCGGCCCTGGAGGCCAGTAAGGAGTAGCGGGAGAGGCCCTGGCCGGGACTTCTATATTCCTGAAGGGAGGCTGTGATCCTGTTTTTTTCCCGGGCAATAGACAGCAATAACCCTTGATTTCAAACTGAAGGAAGAAATGCACTTGGATTATCATTCTTAATGATAATTCAGCCTAGAGTCTGAAACTATTAAACTCACTCAGGGTTTACACCCTTTAATGTAGAACCCTACCACAAATATTTAAGGTATCTTGCCATTAATCAGTGAACAAACATATAAATGAGATCCATGTCTACCTCTCCCTAAGCGCCCTAGCTTCCTTATTGACTTAGGCGAAAATTAATATGCAATCAAGGATATTGAGTTATGAATTGTCAGGAGGTCTCAGCGGGGGTTATTCCCAAATATTAAGCACCAGTTTGAATTCTGTGAAAGAACCATTGGAGCACTGTAAATCAAAAGGTCCTCCCCCCCACACACACATACACATACATTACTGTTGTACAACTCTAAAGAGCAGCTCCCCAAACATCCCTGTTTCGGTTGGGCCAAATATTGCATAAGAAGTAAAGACAAGGTCTGTTCAGGTTCAAGCATGGTTGAAAGTTGAAAGCTTCTATTTGAAAGCTTTATTTTCCTAAGGAATATTCATACATGATGAACTCTAGGCAGATACAGAAAATACAAAGGAAATTTGCAACCCCAAACTGGTATAAAAAATGGTGAATGTTTGTAGGCTTCATGTTAGGTGGTGCCAGGAAGAAAGTACCTGCCTCA
This sequence comes from Protobothrops mucrosquamatus, assembly GCF_001527695.2. Lineage (NCBI taxonomy): Eukaryota > Metazoa > Chordata > Lepidosauria > Squamata > Viperidae > Protobothrops > Protobothrops mucrosquamatus. The sequence goes on from NW_015386942.1 coordinate 310,899, forward strand.
AACAATCTTGTTATTAAAATCTTGGGTTTGGCATGCAAATCGGAATGACTTCTGAGCATCTTGTTAAAACTTGCTTTTAAATAATGACATGTGTAGGTAGACGTTAGAAATTAATAGTTGTGTGCCGGTTCTTGCAATCTTGATGTGATGTGGCAATCTCCCATAGAAGAGAGGAATGAGAAAGGCAGAGAAGTAATTTTCCTCCTTTCTATAAACATCCTAAGAGAAAGTAGGAGTCCTTGGGGGCTGGGAGAAATCCTGGCTTCTTATGTAAGAGGATTGGTTCATTTGTTTTTCCTTTGCCAACATATGCATGAGATGGAAGAAAAACGTTGGGCTTCCTTATCCCTCCTGGTTGCTTCCAAATTCTGCAAATGCAGCAGAACAAGTGACCTTGATGTGGGACTGTATTATATCGCTATGTAAGGATCATGGAAGATTCTTTTTCTTTTATGGGGGCATAGACAGGATGAGCAAACCTTCATGCTAAACGGAGGTTCCTTAAAATAGAACCTACTGATTTAGATGAGGTCAGGTACATAGTAGTCGGAATACCTTATTTTGCAAGCAAGCATTTACTAACTAAATTCCAAATTAATTTCCTTAATTTCCAAAGGAAAACAACTCCTAACACATTTTATCCCAAATCAAAAATGCCTAGCAAACATTTAATGGACAGATTAGGCAGAATAAAATACAGTGGAAAAGGGTGCCTTTAAAAATACAGTTGCTTATTTCTGAGTTACTACTGGTACAGACACTTCAGGGGGAAATACTTACAACAGTGAGAGGAAGCAAACTGATAACCTTGGTGGACAGTCCTTTATCCAAGGTCTTGTTTATCTCACTTATTCCAAGTTGGCTGACCAAATGAAGTGAAAGATCAGTGAGAGGGAGAACAATGGAAACAAAATGCATACACTGTATGTAAATATCTATGGAAGTTGAATTACCAATTTTTACCCAATTTTGTAGAGCAATTAACCATTGTTGCAAGATCAAGGACATTTTGGACACTTTCTGTTTCTCTGGACAACATTGCTCCCTTGTCTAAAAAATGGAGATGCCCCCTAGAGTCAGACCTGACTGGACAGGGGACACCTTTATCTTTACCTTTAATGTTACTTAAAAGTTCATCACTCATATTGTTCCTCAAGTTTTAATTTGATGCATGCACAAAAATGTCTGTTTGCAGTCTGCGATTGATGGCCATTTAGTGATGGCAACAGTACAGTATCAATTGACTTTACTGAAAACTTTTCTATTCTTCTGATACATTAAATATTTGGTTCATTGTAACATTTTTTACTTCTCTCTCAAATTCATGCCCATTTAGGTACTGGAAATAGTTTCAGTCCTGCTTCAAATCCATCCATATTGCTATTATAAGTTCTAAGTTTCTCTGAAGAAAGAACACAATGACACTTTGAAATTAATACATTGACCCTACTTAAAATATGGAAATTATCTATAAATCATCACTTCAGTGCACTGATGCGGAATTGTAAATAAGAAGAAACATGATTTACTTTAAAATTTGGTCAATTTCTTTTGTGTCAACTTCAGGTATTGCAAATTAGTGGATATACACTGGACTTCCTTTAGCTATGCTTTATTTGGAATTTTCTTGCAATCTTTACATCAGTCATAATTTTCTTGAAATTCTGATTCCTCAGATCTTGTGGTTTATTTGTGAAAACGTTAATACAAAGATAAGGCTGAGCTGTACCATAATCTCACTTCTACAAATAATAAAAGTTCAAGAAGCGCCTCATTAAAAAGATTAAGACAAAACATAAAGCAAAGCTAGAATGCCACAGTCCTCTATCTATTGTAGAATTCAATTCATTGCTGAACATGTTAAAAAGCAATAACAGTACCAAAAGTGTTTTTAATAGCTAACCATAATGTGATTTGTCACAACCATCAAATTTCTTCAAGAATTTGTGCTTCTAGTTCTTTTTGCAGTTCAGTGAAATGTGAATATATAGAAGGGGACAATGCAAACACATATAGTTGCTGAAAAAACGTAAAGATACTTGCAACAACAGATGCCAGCAATTATCAAGTTCAACCCATAGTTCTAGCAATGAATATAGGCAGATGGCTGTACTTCTTTCACAAGCTCTGCCTGCACACCATATAGTATTTTGATCATGACATGAGTTTCTTTGCGCTACAGTGTTCAGGTTTTTATACTATGTGTTTTCAGACAGTAGCTATTCATTCATGTGGTTGGGAAATAATTTAAAACCTATAATATAAGGGGTATTAGGTAAGATATGTTATGGTAACTATATATGGTAGATTTACCAGGTGAAGGCTTTTAAATTAAAACATGAACTTCAGCAATATTGAACACTTCAGCTAGACAACCCTGTATGGAATTTAGCATTAGGGAATGATAATCTGGAGCACGGGAGATATTATAGGAGATGACCAGGCTGAGCATGAAGGAGGGGGCCAAACACACCATCAGTCTCGAGTCCCTTCATGCCCACAAGAGACCTAAGTCCAGCCCACCTTGAATACCATTGGCTCTTATCTACTGCCAATTTGCTTTGGCCTTCAGCAGTTCAGATTCTTGTAGAGAGCTTAAGCTTGCAATAAACCTATATATTCATTTTAACTGCTTGGACTCCTGTTTTTCCACATTTGACACATATTTATTTAATTAAACTAATTTATATAGCCACCTGTCTACCAAAAGGAACAAAATAAAAGTATAATACACCTGTTTCAAACAATAAACTGCACTGAGACCCCAATAAAACTTACATCTGTCCACCAGCCACTCTGTCCACATCTTGGCCTCGGTGCCCGGGGGAAAAAACCAAGTCTCCGCCACCTTCCTGAAGGCCAACAGGATTAGAGCTGTTAGTATCTCTGGGGAGAAGCTGTTCTGTAGGGCGGCCGCCAACACAGAGAAGGCACACTTCAGAGACCCAGCAGGAGACATGGCTTCATCAAGGGTACACAGAGCAAGTCAATGCAGGATATATGACAAGCTGAACGATAGTGCGTATACAAAAAGTGACCTGAATGGGAAATGGGGTTTCTGAGCTACAATGTCTTATCCAAATCATGTTGGGAACTGACTGAAAGTGTACCCTATGGAGACACTATTGTGAATCTGGAAAGAACATGTGCTGAGAACATTGAGTCCTGGAACAAGGCAAACAAATGAAACACAAACTTTAGCATCTTACAATAAACAAAATGGAAGTGAAGTGAGGACAGTAGAAAGCTATGCATTTTAATTATTACCAGAACTGAGCTGGATATTTATATTAAACACATTATTCGATCCACAGAGTAACACAGTATGTGGGATCATAAAACGTTTAGATTAGATATCCTCACTTGTATATAATACTGTTGGCATCTTTAGAATAACACCCGCACTTGTGTTATACTCGCATGTTAAAACTGCAGTGAACGCAAGGAACGCTGCACATAAATATGGTAACCTAGTGTATCTTACAAAAAATATTATATGAAAGCTTTGACTGAGCCATGCTTAGCACTGGGCCCATCTGCTAACAACCATGGCATATGGAGGACTGTGACTTGAAAGTGGTAAAAAGCACAAATTAAGAAACTAGATTGAAAAATAGATATTTTTATGCATCTGTGAAACTTCAGAGAAATGGGGAGGGCTTGGTAAATTTAAATTAAGGTCTGATTTTGTGCAGGGGAGTTGACGAATTCATGCTGAAAAGTGAAGGTATATGTTTAATTGTGAATGAAGGGGCAAACAGGTGTATCAGAAAGTATGAAACGGTGTCACATAGGATGCATATGAAAATTGGGATTCATAGGTTGATGATAGTTATGTGTTTATGAATGAAGATAATGAAACAAATAAAAGGATTTTGCGGGAAAACTAATTCGGAGTAAATGTGATTCAGACAAAAATATTTTGTTTAGAAACATGAACAGAGGGAAAGAAACAAGAAGTAATTGCACTTTTGGGGTCAAAAGAATGATTGCAAATTTGTTTAGCAAATGTACGTTGTTTGTTTCCAAGATGTGATTTCAGCATTTGTAGCTCTGTTCCTTCATACAGGTGTCAAAGGAATGAATATAGATCTAAAAACTTGTCTGATGCCATTACTTATCATGAAAGTTTAAGCAAATTAATTAAAAATTCAGGGGTGATGAAATGTTCTGAACATGGGCCAAACCATTATTTGATATGTCAGTAGGGGTTGCTGGGGAAAATGGGTATGGTAAAATGGAAAGAAGTGAAAGTAAGTAGAATGGAAGTGGAATGACCATAAGGAACAGAAAGTGTATCTTATGGAAATAAAAAAAAATGTTCTGAAACTGTATGAAGGCTACACAAGGAGCTTCCAATAGAGTGAATGGAACTAACAATAAAAGTGATGACATGATTTATGATGAAAGTGAAGCAAGGAAATGCTGAAAGGAGCATTTTAAAGAGTCGCATGAGATTAACAGTGATAGCTATCAATCTCACGAGTTTAGAATTTAAACGAGAGCTATCAACATGATGTCAAAGAAAAAATGATGAAAGTCATAAATATCCTGAGAATGTAGAAAAATAATAGAATGGAAGTGTAGACTGTGTAACTGGACAAATGTTAATATAGAGATACGGTTTCCTTTAGTGGCTCTGCAACTTATTTATCAAGCTTGGCATTCTTCAAAGGGGAAAGATAAACGCATTAGCGAAAATGAATGCAAAACATATGGGTGGATTAGTTTATTTAGCTTGCCTGGGAAAGCTTTCTGATTAGAAGGGTACAAGAGCAGACAATGATAACGTTTGGTAAATGCAGATAAAATTGAGAAGTACAGACTTCAGTGAGAACTATATGCTGGGGTGGAAAAAGGGGGAAAGGTGAAACCATTCCCCTTCAGACTTGAAGCCTGGGCTTTTCAGAAAAACCAGAAGCAATTCCAGGTAAAAGGAATGCCTGTTTGTAAAGACATGGGAAAATATCTAGTTAGCGTTGCACTAAGGTTGTGTTTTATTTTTTGGGCTTGTTAAGACCTTTTATTGTTTCTGAAGTTTATCCTATCTGTGCAAGCTCCATTATTGTAGGCCTGATGCCTTTTGAGATCTGGTAAAAAAACCAATGCATTATACTGTGTCATATGCCTTAACCCAGTGATGGCGAACCTTTTAGAGACCGAGTGCCCAAACTGCAACCCAAAATCCACTTATGCATCGTCGAGTGCCAGGTGGGTGTGGCCCATTGGCTGGGTGTGGCCAATTGAGTGGCCGTGGCCAATTGGGTGGGCATGGCTGCAGTGGTAACGGCAGACTGGGTGGGACTAAAAAGTTCAATCAATCAATTCCAACTTTGCAAGAACTTTTTTTTTCCCCGCGAGAAGTTGAAATTGACTGATTGAACCTTTTTTTTTTTTTTTGCACACGGCGGCGGAGGCCTAAAGCGAAAAGGTTTTATAAAACCCAGCTGAAGGCCTAGGACTGGGGCTACGACGTGCGTGCCCACAGAGAGGGCTCTGAGTGCCGCCTCTGGCACCCGTGCCATAGGTTCGCCACCACTGCCTTAACCTATGAATATAACTTTCTCCCTTGTAGCTTTTAATGGGAGAATCCTTTAAGCTGCTGCTGATCTTTTCATCCACCACTGATTGTTTTTACATGTGGCTACCGAAATATAATTTTTTACATTTTCTTTATTTTTCATTCTCAATCTAGTTCATTTTCAATCATACCCTGTGATATTGATAAACTCCTCAAAGGGAAGTAGTTGGTACAAAGATTAAAAAAATAGAGCTATGCAATTTATTTGATTTTTATGATTCCCCCCAAAATCTTTAGCAAAGAATCAGTGAGGGTCCTATCTGTCTCACATGCTGGGGTTTGGAGGTAAGTACCAGGCAATAACACCTTCCTAGGACATCAGCAATAGCAGCAGTAATTACGAAGCAAATGCACCATGACATGATGTGGGCCAGGGAATTTTAATCAAGATTACTTATGGGCAGTGCTTTTTTTCTAAAAAAAAAAAAAAAAAAGGTGCCAGAACTCACACACGTCATACAACCCGCCTTGCCTACCCTACAAGGTTCCATCCAAAAAAGGTGCTGGAACTCCGTTCTGGGCTTTCTATGAGAAAAAAAGCCCTGTTTATGGGAAGTTTCAGACCTCCTGTTTTTCTTCCTATAAACCAACCCCCATTAGTACAAAAAAATTTATTGCATGTTAGTTGATTTAGAGAAAGCGTATGATAAAATTAAAAGACTTGAGTTGTACAGACTATTTTGTGCGAACAGTTGAAATTTGATTGCTGAATGTGATAGAGTAAAGCATGAAGGAGAACAGAATACTTAGCAAATGATTCATACTGGGTAGATTGTATGGTAAGGATTAATGATATACTTTTGGCTATTTAATGCATTTATGGATAAATGTATAAGGAATGCATGTAGTGATGTTAGTTGATATTGGTTTGGGACATAGATGTACATAAATGTACTTACCTGATGCTAAGTTGTTGACTAAGAACCTAATGTTTTGCATGGATGTTAAGTTACAATGCTATCAGGAGCATGGATCTGAAATTAATGTATCAAAAACCAAGTTAGTTCCATTTGATGGGAGAAATGGAATGAACGATCGCATGTAATATATAAATAGCAAAGCATTAGAGCAGAGATATGAATATGTCTACTTTGGTAGAATGTTTATGAAAAATGGAGAAATGCACATATAAATCTTAGTTGTACAAATGTGGCATGTTATAAGGAATTAATATTTGTTCAATCAGGCTAAAATGGCTGCATATAAGAATAGGCCTCTGCGTATTTTATTACATGAAAATAAAAGTTGTATATGTCAAGGGAAACATAAGAGTAAGATGAATGCTGTGTGAGAGGGTTACATTTATTTATTTATTTATTTATTATTTTAATTTGTATACCGCCCTTCTCCCATAGGACTCAGGGCGGTTCACAGCATATTAAAAACAAATAGTAAACACAAAATACAAAAAATTACAAAATAAGAAATGCATATAAGAAATGCATATGAAATAAGAAATGCATATGATAAAACAAAAAATATGATAAAACAAAAAATAGATAAGGTCGAGAATGGGCATGTGTTGAATTAAGATGGATTGAATATAAACATGTTTGCCGGAAGAAAGAAGTACATCAAAGTGGTTTGGTCATGTAGAGAGAATTTATGAGGATCAAACTGCAAATATATTAATAGCAAATATATTAAAGATGAGTGAAGAGGTTAAGAGTAAGAAGAAGAGTCATCTGATTGAGTTGAAATCCTGAAAGAGAAGTTTAAAGAAGAAGAAAAAAGATTGCATGAAGAAGTGTGCAGATGTAGTAGAAGCAATGATGGTTTGCAAGATAAAAAAGAAACGGAGGGGCAGAGTAAATGGAGTAAATTTGTTTTAGTTGTGTTTCCTTTCCTCTTTCCTATCTCAACAATTTTCTGCTAATTAGTTATTCCTTTCCTGTACTCTAAAGCAATTGTGGTTATGGGTACATGTGTGTGCATCTTGATGGTGTCTTTAAATCTAGAATTCTTGATTTTAAGATTAGTGTTTGTGGGTTTTCCGTTTGTGATTGTTACTTTAAGTCTCTTTGACTAGAGCTATGGACTTCTTCTAGTTCTTAGAAGGTTACTCCAGTAGCTTCTAGTGAAACATGATGGTTAATTTCAGCTTAGGCGCAGCAGTAAATCTTGTCTCTCCAGATGCTTTCCCTTTTATACAGGAATTGACTTACTCTGAGAATAACTTTGTGGAAGAGCAGGAAGAGAAGCCAATGATCAGACAGGAGAAATCTGAGACCAAAGCAGAAGTGGAAAGCAGTTCAGACTTTTTCCTAGTTCTGTTGGGGGAAAAAAAGAAAAGGAAAGGAAAGGAGGGAGGGGAGGCACATTCAGACTTGCAAAATTTTGTTACAGGAACCCTATAATAATTTTAGTATTGATACTAAATGTTAAATAGTATTTAGTATTCATTACTTGGTGTTCAAGCTGCTCTATCTCAAAGGGCTGAGACTATTTGACATAGACTTACAGCCACAACACAATATTATTAGTTTCGTTACTGCAAATAAGAATGGAACATAAACATCCAGAAGATCTGTCTATTGCAAGGCACTGGAGTTAAAGCCTTTATGTAGGTCGTCATTCCAATGTTTACATTCTAAGTCTGTTTCTTCTTCCTTTCCAAGTGACTGCATATTTGATCATTCTTCTGCTGGCTTTGAGAGACGTATCTGATCTAGGTTGACACAGCAGTTCTTTCTAGCCTGGGAACTACTGGTTTCTGCCTTGTCATTTCCAGTCCTTCCACCATTTTCCTTTTGTTGGCTTTCAATATCTCTTTCAAAAGAAGAGGATTTCCAGGAATGTTACCTGTTTCACACAGTGGAGCACCTAGAGAGAGAGGTCCTAAACAGTAACAAACCTATGTATGTCTGGTTCCAAGTGGGGGACATTTGGAGATTAGCTGACCTTGGCCAAAACAAAATGGACTCTCCTTGAACCAAATGCAAGCAGACAATTCGCTTTCAGAATAGAAAGGCTACAAGTATAGAACAAGTCTGAGATTGAGGTGTATAAGGAAAAACAGTGGGATTGAAAAACATCTGCTTCTGGATAATTAATCTTTGCTGGTGGTTAAGGAAAGATGAGCTGAAAGTCCCATAGAAATTAATTAAAAACGTTTGGAAAGCCAAGTGGTCAAAGGTCATTCCCGCCCTATTGTCTTAAAGCACCAACAGCTGCTTAATGTTTTGGCCAAACAATATTGCCCTTCTAAATTAGGATTGTCCAATTACCAGTTCCATTCTAGATCCTTAGTGGATCCCATTGCCAAACTGTACCCTTCTCATTGCTGTTATATCCTATACACTGCTGTATACTGATGGAGCCTAAAGTGTTATTACAGTACCACCACCACCCATTTTGTTAGCATGACCTCTTGGTGGGCAAAGTGCTCCTCCTCCCAAAAATCAGAATGCAAATACAAGAGACAAGGAACCCGTTGTGCCATTTTGTATAGGTAGTCCTTGACTTACAACGGTTCGTTTAGTGACCATTCAAAGTTACAATAGCACTGAAAAAAGGGACTCATGACCATTTTTCACACTTACGACCCTTGCAGCATCCCCATGGTCAGCTGATCAAATTTCAGGCACTTGGCAAACGGTTCATATTTATGATGACTGTGGTCTCCCAGAGTCGTGTGATCCCCTTTTGTGACCTTCTGACAAGCAAAGTCAATGGGGAAGCCAGATTCAGTTAACAACTGTGTTATGAATTTAGCAACCGCAGTGATTCACTCAGCAGCTGTGGCAAGGAAGGTTGTAAAATGGGGCGAACCTCACTTAACGGTCTCGCTTAGCAACAGAAATTTTGGGCTCGATTGTCATCATAAGTCGAGGACTACCTGTACTTGCACTCACCTGCCTTTGTCCCTTTTAATCACAGAGTAGACCTCTTTATTCTACCCATCATCCCAAGTTTTGTTTTGATGAGGGAATCTGCTGTGTAAATAGGCGTTCCTGCGACTGGCAGAAAACAGGTAAACATACTTTGTGCTGCTCCCACAGCTAAGCTTTACTGTCCCTCTACAACAAGGGGTGGTGTCGTCCTTACAGATTTCATGTAGATAGTTTCAGGGTATTGACTGGTAGATTCCCTTGCTTCCTTGCCCACAAATTAAGCAGCATCTACCAAGAGGAGGAGAGATACACCAGTTATTCTCCTAAGCATGTATTAGAATGGGTTACAGGATTCTATAACCTATCAGTGCTTGCACTTTATCAGGTTCCCCTCATATGCTTCACTGACTGGACAGCTGTACTTCACACCTATAGGACTGTAGGATTATGGATCCCCTGGAAGACTGATAATCCTGTGGTCGAAAAAAGTCTAAATTCCCAGCTGACAGGTCTACTCTGGTTGCAAGTTGTCCAGTCTCTCTTGCATCCCAGGCCAAAATGGTCAGCAAGAGAACAGGAGATTGATAGCTTTATATCATCTTGATGATGGCTTTGTGATGCTATGGTGATGCTGTAAGTCACTAGCATGGAAATAATCCAAGCTAAAATGGGTCATACCAGCAATGCCCAGTGACTGGACTGAGCAGGGGGTAAGGCTGCAGAGATAATAGGAACAGAGCGGATCCTTTTGCTGCGCCATTCATCAAGCATCAATAGTTTTTAGACCAGCGTGTTTCAAATTTAGCAACTTTAAGATGGATAGACAACTCCCAGAGTTCCCTAGCCAGTATACATCTTGGGAATTCTGGGAGTTGGTCTACTCATCTTAAAATTGCCAAGTTTGGAACACACTGTAATACATAGATTGTTTGTATGATGAGATTTTTATCTATTTATTTATAAAATTTATTGGCTGCCCATCTTACTATAGGGCGGGGGTAGGCAACCTTGGCTCTTTTATGAGTCGTGGACTTCAACTCCCAGAATTCCTGAGCCAGCATGGCTCAGCTTGGAAACCTCTCCCTTTCCCCTCAGCATGGCTGGCTCAGGAATTCTGGGAGTTGAAGTCCACGAGTCATAAAAGAGCCAAGGTTGCCTACCCCTGCCCTAGGACAACTATTATTCCCTCACGCTGGCTGAGGAATTCTGGGAGTTGAAGTCTACAAGTCATAAAAGGGCCAAGTTTGAAGACCCCTGAACTAAGATGATTAAAGGCCTGGAGATTAAAATATAGGAAGAAGCACCGTTGAAGGATTTGGGTATGGCCAGCCTAAAGAAAAGAAGGACTAGGGGGCAGGACATGATATTTGTCTGAAATGGTATAGTTTCCTGCCTGAGCAGGGGGTTGGACTAGATGACCTCCAAGGTCCCTTCCAACTTTTTGTTGTTGTTGTTGTTGTTGTTGTTGTTGGAGTGGGGAGCGAGGTGGGATTTGTTATTAATTAACCACCTCCATTGCGCTGATCCCCCACTGGGGCCCACTGGCACAGCCACATCTTTAGGCCCTTACAAAAAGATAGGAGGGTTTCTCTTTATGTCAAGAGAAAACAGAAAACACCATTTTAACAGGGAAACAATTATATAACATAAAAGTAATTTCAGTTTGGTTCTGCAGTGGGCTGTGGATGAGATGCCATAAAGCCATATTCCTTAAAAGTGTTCAGTGTCTTCATGCCATGGTTAGAGGATGTTGCCACCAAGCCTCTTGTTACACCCCAAACACATATGGGGAAGCACTTTAGATCAGTGGTGGCGAACCTATGGCGTGTGTCCCAGAGGCAGCACTTAGAGGCCTCTTTATGGGCACGCGTGCCGTCGCCCCAGCCCCGCCTCCCCATACGGCCCCCTCCTTACCAGCAGCCCCCCCCGGAGATTTGCCCCCAAGCACAGCCCGCGTGGAGCAGCACAGCCAAGGACATGGCAGCTGGGCAGCGAGGATAAGACTCCACCCTCGTGCCCCATCGCACGCAGTTGATGCTGTGGGGCACGGGTGGATGGTGTGGCCACCATGACGCTGCTGGGCTGCCTGGGCAATCTGTGGTGGGCAATGGAGGCGGTGAGTGGCCCTGCGGGGGGGCAGGGGCAGGGCAGGGGGGACGGGGGCAGGGGGGCAGGTTTTGGGCACTTGGTCTCTAAAAGGTTCTCCATCACTGCTCTAGATTCTACCCTGGGAAACATCCTTGACAGCATAGGAAGAAGCAGGAAGATTTGCTTTATTGTGGAACGTGAGATAGCAACGTATAACAATTCTGGGCTAACCATTAGGTAAGCCAGCATCAAGTGATCAAAGCGGATAGTTGGATTTGTCAGCAAGTTCTGGTATCCACTGAAGCTGCAAAAGGAAAAGTGCCAAATGAATCATGGCACAAATTATATTTTAAACATGGGGAGAAATGGAGGTTTGTATGCTAATGTTTGAAGCATCAGTATTGGGGCAAGTGATTTTGGAAGAAACATATAATGGCAATATCAAACGCCTATTCCGATTTACAGTTTATTGAATGCAGTAACTCTAGTTCTAAAATCAATGAAAGGGTAAAGTACTCCAAAGGGTGATGAAAATATTGTTGGGATAGTCAACTTCTTTTTTTCCCTGCTTTTTCATCTTTTTAATATTATTTTTGGACAGAGTATATATCAGGGACCTAACAACATAATTTGTTTTTATCTTTGTAAACCACCCAGAGTCACTGAGAGGGAGTTGGGCAGCCATATAAATTTTCTTAAATTAATAAATAAATGCAGAAATTGTCAACTGTTTTACTTTTGCTTTGTTGTTATGGTTCTTATTGCTTTAATGTGGGCTAGATACTCCTAAGTTCAAAAGGAAAATCCCATAGAGGACTGTAAAGAAAGCTAAGACCTGATTCAGACAGACAGGCAAGTACTAGCCAATCAACCAGATACTGTGGTAGCAGATAAAGGCCAGAAGACAGTGGCGGTGATAGATGTAGCTGTGACAAGCGACAGGAAGGAGTATGAGAAGCTGGAAAAATCCCAGGGCCTGAAGAAGGAACTGGAGAGGATATGGAAAGTAAAGGCCAAAGGGGTCCCAGTGGTGGCAGGAGCACTGGGGGCTGTGTCTCTTAAGCTGGGAGAGAGGCTCCAGCAGATCCCAGGAACAATGTCAGAGTTCTCTCTGTCCAAAACAGCGCAGTGCTAGGAACAGCTAAGATACTGTGCAGAGCTCCCAAATTCCCAGGCCTCTCGTAGAGGACCCGAGATTGCTCTGATGTTGCTCTTATGAAATAGAATCATCAGAGAGGCAGACAAATTTCAAAGAGAGAGATGCTGGTAATGGTACTGTGGGAAGAATCCAGAGAAAGAAATATTTTGGGGAATATTAAAAAGGCAGAATATATTTCTCCAAAGGATTTTTAAGGCAGAAACCAACCCACCCCCCAAATCTCTCTGCCCCAAACAGAAACCAGGTCTGCAGAAATGCAGATGTGATAATCTTTTCAAAAAGATCGGAGTCAGGAAGCTGGGATTAGAAAGAAAGATTCCTAGAATCAACAATCCCTCACACCAAAAAATCCAACAGTCATCAGCCACAGCCCCAGGGAAGCAGGATATGACCTTTGGGACATAATAGGATTAACCCACCACCATCAGAATACCAGAAAGGCACACTCAGACTCAGGTCAAAGTTCATGCCACAGGAACAACTCCAAACAAAAGCCCAAGAAGGTATAAAAACCCACTCCTACATGTGGTTAGTAGTTTTTTTCCAGAGCTATCTTTCTGTCTGGCTCTCCTCTTCAATAAACTACAACCTTCTTTCTAAAGCAGTCGTCATGTTGTTTATTCCTGGCTTGGACTGGACCCTGATGAAGATTTTTCCTTCAACAGTACTCTCCATCATATACATTCTGATTATATGGATGAGATATTTCTGAATATAATTAATAGTGCAACAGAAGAGGTAATTGGGCTGTCAACATGTAGTAATAGCAAGGAAAGTCATATTCAAATGAATTGCATCTCCTGGTGATTTACATGGACACATCCATGCAGTTTTGTTGGCATGATATGGTTGCCCACTGGTGTCACACACACACACACACATATATATATATATATTAAACTTTCCAATCTGGCCTATAGGTTTCGAGATTCCAGATTGCCTCCCCTTTCTAGATCAGCCAGAATTAATTAAGTCCTGGCACCCAGCTGATAAACAACTGCAACACACATTGTGCATGGATGTTTCCTAAGAATCCACTATCTTAAATACAGTAGTGGTTTTCTACAGAGTTGTTTAAAAGATAATCACATCTCTATAAAACAGCATCACAAGGCAAGCAATATTTTAGCAAATGCAAATTTGTAGACAAAGTTAGAAGGAATGATACAGAATTTAGCAAACAGCTGCATAACTGCCAGACAGTTGTATAGCTCTGTGTAAAAGCTTGTATTCTGCAACAGTAAATAAACGTTGGAGGAGCCATTTTTCCTAATGTTTCCAATGTTTCTTATGAGTGCACTTTGATATTTTGTTGTTTGCACTGCCCTCTTATGGATTTAACTGAAATAGCTGCATTGGAAAAATAAAGATCTTGTGAGAGATAAAGGATGGTGTGGATAAATAAACTTTTATCCACCGAGAGTCTGCTTACTGCAATGTAAAGATGGTCCACTTACCATGGGGATCTATCCTCACAATGGAGGCTCCATCTCCTAGGCAACACATTGCTGAGGCAGGCTGAAGCTGGTCCATGGAGTTCCAGCATGAAAGTACAGGTAGTCCTCGACTTACGGCCAAAATTTATGTTGCTAAGCAAGACAGTTGTTAAGTGAGTTTTGTCTCATTTTACGATCTTTCTTGCCACCGTTGTTAAGTGAGTCATTGCATTTGGTATGTTTGCCACAGGGGGAAGCCAGATTCACAGTTGTTAAGTGAATCTGGCTTCCCCATTGAGTTTGCTTGTCAGAAGGTTGCAAAAGGGGATCACGTGTACCCCGGGACGCTGCAGCGGTCATAAGTATGAGCCAGTTGCCAAGCATCTGAATTTTGATCGTGTGACCATGGGAATGCTGCAATGGTCGTAAGTGTGAAAAATGGTTATAAGTACGTCACTTTTTTTCAGTGCCGTTGTAACTTTGAATGGTCCCTGTAAGTCAAGGATTGCCTGAGAAAAATATAAGGTAGCATTCCCGGCATCCCTCCTCCCCCTGCCTTCCAGCTCTTGCAGACCAAACTGGCCCTCTCACCCCATCTGTGCGGCACTTCATTCATTGCCATGCAGGCAGTCCTTGACTTACTACAACAACCATTCATTTAGTGACCACTTGAAGTTATAACAGTGCTAAAAAAAATTAGTGACTTAAGACCAGGGCTTGCACTTAGAATTGTTGTAGTATCCCCGTTGGTCGTGTGATCAAAATTCAGGCACCTGGCAACCAACACATCTTTACAATGGTTGCAGCATCTTGGGGGTCCCATGATCGCCAGTAGGAGCCCTCCCGGCCGGTGTCCAACAATAAAAGTCAATGAGGAAGGGCAGTCAGATTCACTTATCAACTTCATGCTTTGCTTAACAGCTGCTATGATTTACTTAACAACTGTGGCAAAAAAGGTTTTAAAGATTCATTGTGATTAATTTAGCACAGTGGTTCTCAACCTTTTTAATGCCGCGACCCCAACCGGTCGTAAGTCGAGGACTAAACCGGTCGTAAGTCGAGGACTAAACCAGTCATAAGTCGAGGACTTTCCCTGCCCGGGAGCGCCACGCATGCGTGGTTCCGCCCCCTGCGCTGGCCGAGGCGTAGCTGGCAAGCGGCAGAGACTGAGCAGGCCGACCACCAGCTGGCCCAGCCCAAGGGAGGTAAGGCACCCGCCGGAAAAGGGGGAAAAAATGGCGGACAAAAAAATGGCGGACAAAAAAAATGGCGGACAGCCTTGCTTGGTGACCCCTGTGAAATGGTCGATCGACCCCAAATGGGGTCCCGACCCACAGGTTGAGAACCACTGTAGCAATTAGCAACACCACTAGGACACCTATATACCGCTTCACAGTGCTTTACAGCCCTCTCTAAGCTGTTTATAGAGTCACCATATTGCTCCAAACAATCTGAGTCCTCAGTTTTACCGACCTCAGAAGGAGGGAAGGCTGAGTCAACTTTGAGCCGGTGAGAATTGAACTGCTGACAGTCGGCAGAATTAGCCTGCAATTATACTGCATTCTAACCACTGTGCCACCTCAGCTCTGCCTTGGTGGCACAAGGCAATTTAACTGCCTTGCTTAGCAACAGAAATTCTGGTCACAATTGTAGTCATAGGTCAAGGAGGTACCTGTACTCCGTTAACATCATGTAATACCTGCACCATCATTCTTTTTCAATATTTTCACTGCACAGATGAATTTCTTTTCATAATTTCCCCCCTAGAACGAATATCTAGGCATTCTTTCATTTGCATTGTTGGATACAATGGAGTTTTTGTTCATTTTAATTGTTTCATTTTCTTCTGCCGTATATCCATTTTTCCCCAGGGTCTGTTTTTTAGACGCTACCAGATATTTGTATGTGCAAATTCAGGACCAAAAGCCAGTTTGGGGTTTAGTGATTAAAGGGATTAAGTTAGAAATAGGGGGACCGGGAGTTCTAGTCACACATTAGACACTAAGTTAGCGAGGTGGCACTATCTGAGCTATAGGAAGAAGACAATGGCGAACCACTTCCAAAAATCTTGCTAATAAAGTTGCATGAACTTGTCCAAACAGTCACCCTGGGTCAAGATTTATTTGAAAGCACATCCCCCTGCACACACACAAAAAAAGAAAGAAAAAAGAATCAGATACTTACAATCACTAATGCCATGAGCGTGAGCTTATAACAGACATGTCAAACACAAGGCCCGGGGGCTGGATGCGACCCGCGAAGTGGTTTCATGTGGCCCATGAAGCCATCCTGGAAAGAGTGAGGGAACGGCCCCCGCTGCCTTGGCCCTGGCCCAGGCCAGCCGGGAGCCAATGTACAATTTTGTGGTGGCCATCTATGCTGAAACGCATTCAGTCTTAGCTCCACAAGGCCATCTGGAAACAGTGAGGAACCAGCCCCGGGTGCATCGGCCCCGCCCCCTGGGTGCACGCTGGGGAGGTGTCACCCTTTGTGAGGAATGATGAAATGCACCATCGCCTGGAAGTGGCCAGCAAATGGCCCTCGCCTACTTCACATTTCCGGCTTGATGGGCTCCAGAGGAGGGGTTTCGGCAGGCAGCCTGGTGCTCTCCTCACAGCGCCGAGAGGCTGAGC
This sequence comes from Protobothrops mucrosquamatus, assembly GCF_001527695.2. Lineage (NCBI taxonomy): Eukaryota > Metazoa > Chordata > Lepidosauria > Squamata > Viperidae > Protobothrops > Protobothrops mucrosquamatus. Next base: position 327,629 of record NW_015386942.1, read on the forward strand.
CAGGTGGCGCAAATCCAAAAAGAAGCGCGAGGCCGCTCAGCTCCCAGCCTCCCTGGTTTCGGCAGGCAGCGGGGCGCTCTCCTCACAGTGAGGCTCCTCCAGTGGACCATGACTTGGCACTTGCCCTGGTCCCACCCCCTTCTGTCCCACTCCTGCCCAGGCCCCCACAGGCACTCTTGACGCGAACAATGTAGAGCTGGCCATGCCCACCCAGTAGGCCACACCCACCCGGCCTCCCGAGGGCAACCGCAATGCTGATGCGGCCCTCAATGAAAATGAGTTTGACACCCCTGCCTTATAAGAACTGAAAGAAGCAGTTACTATTAGTCCTGGCAAAACGATGGGTTTTGGGTCACAAAGAGTTAGAAGCAGCTGAACAATTGAAGAGCAAGAATACATCCACCAAACGAACTTCGCTTAAAGATGGTCCAGTGCAGGTCTGTACTGAAAGGGAATTACCTTCCTCATCCATCCAGTTATCTAGAGGCCATCTCCAACTTTGGAGTTGGAAATATTCAGGTGGAAATATTCCAATAGAAGAGGAACAGCTGCTTGTCAGGGGAGTTGAAATTTGGATGTGATCTCTGAGCAGGAGAGCGACTCTCAAGAGCCCCTTCTGGTTTTATAATTCTGTAATTTGTCTTTTATCCTTGGCTTCAGTCATCCACAGACCTGCTCTTACCTGCCCCCTTCTGTCTGATTCTAATATATCCAGAGTGTTGCACCATCTGGAATAACCCCTTCCCCAACTATGTTCATTTAAATGTAGTTTAATTTGCTATTTTATTTAGATGTAGTTGTTTTCTTTTTCTTGCTTTGGTCACCTTTTTGTTTTTGTGCCTTTTCTTTCCTTGAGATCACGGATTATTCTACTACTTAATCTTGCAAGACATTTTAGAAGCTTTTTTTGTTTTTTTTGAATGATCGTTTAAAATGCTAACAATATAAATCAAAGAAGCTGCTCGCTGGCTATATTTCCTCAGTCTAGAGCAGTGGTTCTCAACCTGTGGGTCGGGACCCCATTTGGGGTCGCTCGACCATTTCACGGGGGTCGCCAAGCAAGGCTGTCCGCCATTTTTTTTGTCCGCCATTTTTTTTGTCCACCATTTTTTCCCCTTTTCCAGCGGGTGCCTTACCTCCCTTGGGCTGGGCCAGCTGGTGGTCGGCCTGCTCCGTCTCTGCCGCTTGCCAGCTACGCCTCGGCCGGCGCAGGGGGCAGAACCACGCGTGTGCGGCGCTCCCGGGCAGGGAAAGTCCTCAACTTACGACCGGTTGGGTAGTCCTCGACTTACGACCGGTTTAGTCCTCGACTTACGACCAGTTTAGTCCTCGACTTACGACCGGTTTAGTCCTCGACTTACGACCGGTTGGGGTCGCGGCATTAAAAAGGTTGAGAACCACTGGTCTAGAGTTATGCATTAAATAACAAGGATGCAATTCTCCCATGAGAATTTCTCAGGGATATCTTGATAGAAGCAGTGGGTTCATCGGCAATATCCTTTGCTCTAGAAGTCTACAGGTAGTCTTTGAATTACAACAGTTCACTTAGTGACCACTCAAAGTTACAACAGCACTGGAAAAAAAATGATTATGACCATTTTTAACACTTATGACCGTTGCAGCATCCCCATGGTCAGGGGTAGGCAACCTTGGCTCTTTTATGACTCGTGGACTTCAACTCCCAGAATTCCTGAGCCAGCCACGCTGAGGGGAAAGGGAGAGGTTTCCAAGCTGAGCCATGCTGGGTCAGGAATTCTGGGAGTTGAAGTCCATGAGTCATAAAAGAGCCAAGGTTGCCTACCCCTGACCATGGTCACGTGATTTACATTTGGATGCTTGACAACTGACTCACGTTTATGACGGTTGCAGTGTCCCGAGGTCACATGATCCCCTTCTGACAAGCAAAGTCAATGGAGAAGTCAGATTCACTTAACAACCACGTTACTAAATTAACAACTGCAGTGATTCACTTAACAAATGTGGCAAGAAAAGTCGTAAAATGGGGCAAAACTCACTTAACAAGGTTCTCACTTAGCAACATAAATTTTGGGCTCAATTGTGGTCGTAAATTGAGGACTACCTGTACTAGGAATCAATAACATTGCCCAATAAGATTTGTGCATTACCCCAAGTGACCACAGGGTGTCGCAAAGGGCCATCTTAGAACTCCCGTTTGCCTGAGGAAAATGTTTCTGAATAGGAAAATGTTGTATGTTTACAACTGAGCTTCAAACTCTCTCCCGTCCCACTTCATATTTCAAACAAATATATATTTTTAGTGCAACTGAATCTATTTAAGTAGCCATACTATGTAGCATGCTCTCTGTTTCTCTCTCTCTTCAAGTTATTTATGAAATCCCATTACTTTTGTTTTAAAATGTATTTTAATCCCCACCTTTTCTATTCCCGCAAATCCCTTTCCAGTGCTAGGGATATTTTATTGAGCCAAAGATCATCATCTTCATAAGAAATTAATGTAGATTTGCAAAAGTGCATTTCCAGATACATTTTTCTTTCCGATTTTGTGGCTACTGAGCTTTCAATCTGCCACAAGGGAGCTTTCAATGACTGAAATGTAGAAGGAGGGGTAGATATTGTATTGAATCATATATCATATTATATCATATCATATCAATTTCTCTTTCATCTTTTTTCAACCAGTAAAGTGAGGCATGTTAGAGAAAAGAAAATAGGCTAGCGATGACTGATTAGAAAAGTGATCTTTGTTAGAGAGTTCAAGTATGATATCAGCCCAGTATGCAACCACTGTGAACAAATACTCTGCTAAGGATATTTAGGAAAGGGAAATCCATTCAATCATGTTCAATTCTTGGAAACCACCTGGACAAGTCCCTATAGTTTTCTTGGCAAGGTTTTTCAGAGGTGGTTTGCCATTGCTTCCTACCTAGGACTGAGAGAGAGTGACTGGCTCAAGGTCACCCAGCTGGCTTTGTACCTAACATGGAACTAGAACTCCCAGTCTCCCAGTTTCTGGCCTGATGCCTTAACCATTACACCAAACCAACTCTTGCAGTATTATTAAAATACTAATAAAGTCCCCCTCCTTGGAATCAGATGTCAGTAAATAATATGGCATGAAAAGATACAACCAAATGAATGGAAAATAACAGCTCTTTTGCAGCCAAACTGACTGAATTCAGATTTTGGAGTTAACTGTGGGGGGGGGGAGGCTCATAATGGAGTCATACCAGTGATGGGATTCAAATATGTGAACAACAGGTTCTCTGTGTGGATGCCACTTCCAGAGGTCCATTCTGGACTTGGGCAACAAAAAATTAGCTACCGGTTCTGCCGAAGTGGTGCAAACTGGCTGAATCCCACCACTGAGTCATACAGGATTATGAATAAGGTGGGGGCTGTGGAATGGTTGAAATGTTTCCTGACTCTGCACCAAATGGCCTGGTGAGACATTCAGACCAGTTTTAAAGAGGCACGTCTCGCACAGGACCAAAATTAGAGCCCTATTCTTGAGTCGGGACCAGTGGTGGGATTCAGCCAGTTTGCACCACTTCGGCAGAACTGGTAGCTAATTTTTTGTTGCCCAGGCCCAGAATGGTCTTCCCGAAGTGGCATCCACACAGAGAACCCGGTTGTTCACATATTGGAATCCCACCACTGGTCAGGACTATGTGTGATGCTCATCAGTTCGAATGCTTTTCCAAGGTGTTGGCAGATAGAAAAAGGAAAAAGAGGTAAATGGCTGTGAACCATGATGGGTCTAAAACAGCGGTTCTCAACCTATGGGTTGCGACCCCATTTGGGGTCGATCGACCATTTCACAGGGGTCACCAAGCAAGGCTGTCCGCCATTTTTTTCCCCTTTTCCGGCGGGTGCCTTACCTCCCTTGAGTTGGGCCAGCTGGTGGTCGGCCTGCTCCGTCTCTGCCGCTTGCCAGCTACGGAACCAGCTACGCCGGCGCAGGGGGCGGAACCACGTATGCGCGGCGCTCCCGGGCAGGGAAAGTCCTCGACTTACGACCGGTTGGGTAGTCCTTGACTTACGACCGGCTTAGTCCTCGACTTACGACCAGTTTAGTCCTCGACTTACGACCGGTCTAGTCCTCGACTTACAACCGGTTGGGGGTCGCGGCATTAAAAAGGTTGAGAACCACTGGTCTAAAACGTTCCCATTTCCAGAAGCAAAGTTTCTGGGATGCATCATCAGGAACATGCTGCTCTTGCTTTCCTGCCTTGCATGCAGGTTAGCCCCAATGATAAACAGAAAGTTGCCCTGCTTGGCTTCTTTGGCAGGCCCAGGAAGGCACTCCTTATGGCCCTATTTGGTTGCACTTTGGAAGATGTGATCTTGCTAGGCTGGGGAGGCTTCCACGGTAAGTGCTGTTTAAAAGAACCCAGCCTTTGCAGAGGAGGAGAGCTGCTGACATAATGCAGCTTTACCCTGACTCTTCACTCTTCTCTAGCTCCTACAGCTGCTCAGTGTTCTGCAGTCTGGGAAAGTAACAGTCAAGCATCTATGCCAGTGGTTCTCAACCTTTTTAATGCCGCGACCCCAACCGGTCGTAAGTCGAGGACTAAACCGGTCGTAAGTCGAGGACTAAACCGGTCGTAAGTCGAGGACTAAGCTGGTCGTAAGTCAAGGACTACCCAACCGGTCGTAAGTCGAGGACTTTCCCTGCCCGGGAGCGCCACGCATGCATGGTTCCGCCCCCTGCGCCGGCCGAGGCGTAGCTGGCAAGCGGCAGAGACGGAGCAGGCCGACCACCAGCTGGCCCAGCCCAAGGGAGGTAAGGCACCCGCCGGAAAAGGGGGAAAAATGGCGGACAAAAAAATGGTGGACAGCCTTGCTTGGCGACCCCCATGAAATGGTCGATCGACCCGAACTGGGGTCCCGACCCACAGGTTGAGAACCACTGATCTATGCCGTGACCTGGGACAAGCAAGGCCTGTCTTAGGAGGGCAGAAGGAAAAAATTAGGATTGCCAAGCCACATTGGCAATGTGGTATATAACTTATCTTTGATGAGCTGATTGATAACTAGCAACAAAATAGACTTTGAACGGTGGCATTTTGGATAGCAAACCTTTCTAGACTACACCCCAGTTCCATTTTTAGTATTTATACTGAACCATAAGGATAGAACAGTACTATACTGTACTGTCTTTACAGACTGGGTGGCTTTTTTCAGGGGAATAAACCGGGCCACTGGGGTTTTTTTCCCCACATAAGGACAGAGAAGAAATATGCTTTTGCGCTAAACATATTTGTGCTTTTTGTGCCATTAGGGGAAACTGTTCTATCTACTCTGCCTTCTGTTCTGAGTTGAAAAACAGTTTATATTTGCATGACACAAGCAATTACAAGCCTAGTAGCCATTCTTGCACAATGTTTAAAACCTGCTTAATTTTAAACTTGGTCTCTCTCTCTCTCTCTCTCTCTCTCTCTCTCTCTCTCTCTCTCTCTGTGTGTGTGTGTGTGTGTTGTGTGTGTGCATGACCAAGAGGGAGAGAGGAAAAAGAGATGTAAAGCCAGTCCTTTTGCTTGCTTGCATTATAGTGTGGTGTATTGTGAATACTCAGAAAATGGGTTAAACTCAATAACCAGGTTATGCAAATGCAGTCTATAAATAAACTTGAAGAGGAAGTTACTTCTGTGTTTTTTTAAAAAAAAAAATTTTTAGGCAGGCTGATGGGAAGGCTGTGTTTGGATTTAAAATCTGCAAGTGTATTTTAATTATATTGCAAGAATAGTCAGTTTTGTATTAAATTTTACGAACTTATTGCATAAAACTACGGTAATTCTATTACCAATTTTTGTGAAGATTAGTGAAATGGAAGGACAATATTATGTGGAACACTATTTACAGGCAGTGACTTTTCTTCAAAGCCTTTGTATATCACAAAAATTGAGTGAGGAAAAAGTAGAAATCACAAACAATGTAAATAACGTGGAGGGACTGTATTTTTTGTCAGTGCTGATGCACAGGCATTGCCCAATATATACTTAAGATATACCTGCATGTTCTGTCTTGATAATATCTGCAATAACCTACCGATGGAAACAATGCTGGGAGAAGAATCACAATTTTCCAAATGGAAACACTTCTTAGAAAACAACTGCTTTTTAGGACACTGTAGCCCAGAATGGCCTTAATGTGATGGAGAAAATAGAGGTTGACCCTAGAGAAGTAGAGCAGAGAAGAGAGTGTTAAAATCTTCCTTTAATAATCTCCTTTAGCAAGATTCCTAACCCTGCCCTCAATTTTAGTTTGTTTAGGAAAGAGAGGCAGCTTTGTGAAATCCTGTTTTGGTCATAGTTCCATCTTCAGCAGGTGAGATAAGGAGATAAACCCATGGCTGGAGCCAACACTGGCCTTATCTCCCTTCTGCCTGAGGATACAGATGGCGGATGAGTTTTGTAGATATCATTCTAAAGCACAGATACTTGTACCCACAAGTTCATGTTGTTGAATGTGTAACGAGCACATGCTTTCATGCAGAGAGTCATTTTAGGTATACAACATATTCACTTTAACAAGTATAAACCTTTTACTGTGAAGAAGAACATTTGTGAGAAACTGTGAAGCCTGTATCTCTATATTGAGCCCTGGCTACTTCCCAAAAAAGCAAGAAGCCATTTAGCAAAACTTTCAGAGTAGAGATAGACATTGTATCTGGGGAAAGTAATGGATGGGATGAGGGCCAACAAGTTAAAGCTCTCTCTTGATCAACTGGGAGGAACAATGGAGGACATTCATCTGCTCAAAAGTAATTGATGTTCATCCTGCTCTAGGTGGGCCTACAGTCCCTAAATAAGGGCTGAAAAAAACACCCTCCGGTAGTCTTCCAGTCTGGTTCTTTTCTTGAATTTGTAATAACAGCCTCCTTTGCAAGCAGCTCAGATGAATTGCCAATAAGCATGATTCAGTCTTAGCCATTTTGTGCCTTTTCAACAAATAGATGGCCAATATCTGACAGAACCACCTTTGCAAATAGGTGAGACTATGTGTTTCGGCTGTCCACAAATTCTTCAGTGGGGAAAAGCATTGGGCAGGTGAACCTGCTCTAACATCCAGTGGGACACCAAAGACCATGGGCTTTCTTCTTGAGCTTGTATGGACTGCTGCTGTTCATGCAGGAAAAGACAGGAAGCGAAGGCTTCTATTGCCATGCATGGTCATGCAGAGCCAGCTGGCTCCCTGCTTCATCCTGGTGGAGAAATGTAGGGTATTAGGGATGTAGGGTATTAGGGATTTAATGAAGGGGCAGAGAATTGCCCACCTGACCCCCTTAAGCTCTACCTCTGGATCATCCAACTTGCCCAAGTGTGGAGGGGATGAATCCAGTGTCTAGAATAGACATCGTTATCTGTCCTGCTCTAAATGAAGTATGTGTGTGTCCTCTCATTTCCAGATTGACGGTGGATTAGCTTAACTGAAATTGTCTTTTTTTCTTTTATTGCAGATCTCCCTGCTAGTTTCTGTTGAAGTTTATAGTAGCCTATTTAATAATGAAACCTGACAGAACATTGGTTTTCAAATCCCACCCCCTCTCTCTTTCTGTCTCACATACACACACACAAACACACACACAAACACATCTTTTTAGCTGAGTGGTATTATAGAGCACTATCTGTATTATAGAGCAAAAGCTATGTCTTCATGTTCCATTAAAGTACACTTGAGACCAATGGACTGGAAATTTGAAGCTGAATCTGGAGCCCGGAAGTCTGCAAAATGTAATTCAGATTTTCAAATGTATATAATCAGATATGATACTTATTTGAATGCACACTTGTGAACGTTTTTATACATTTTACTTTTGTTGTGTAAGACCCAGCATTAAAATTTGCTGTCCTCACAAACTGCTTCAGGTGACCAAAATGTGATGGGCTTTGATTTGGTTGGTTTACAGCAGTTGATGAAAAATAAATTATTTTGCTCTTACCTGTGTAACTGCAAATTTGATGGTGCCACATGTAAAAAAAAAAAATATCTAGAAAGAAAGACATCACCACATCCCCTTCTGAGCAGGTCCTATTTATCATGTAGTTTCTGGTACGAGGTCTCCGGCTAAGTCTAAAGAAGCAGGGTTGAAACTTTATAATTCAACCCTCTAACCTCAATAGAGACCACATATATTGATAGGCATCTGATTTCTCAGCAAGAAATTTGGGCTTGTTATGTTTCATAATTCAGCCTTCAGAAAAAGAAACACTTATACGTGTGTGTGTGTGTGTGTGTGTGTGTGTGTATTTGTGTGTGTGTGTGGGGGGCAATTGTATGTATGCAACTCTGGGTAAGACACCAACTCAGATCTGAATTCCTGAATTTGCTCACAGAACACTTTGGCGGTTCTTTGTTTTTACAGCTTTCTCTCTCCCTTCCTCTTCAAGCTATTGGATTCAATACAGGAGATCCTTGACTTACAACAGTTCGTTTAGTGACCGTTCAAGGTTACAATAGCATTGAAAAAAGGGACTTATGATCATTTTTCACACTTACAACCATTGCAGCATCCCCACGGTCACTTGATCAAACTTCAGGTGCTTGGCAAATGGTTCATATTTATGACGGTTGCCGTGTCCCAGATCACCTTTTGTGACCTTCCAACAAGCAAAGTCAATGAAGAAGCCTGATTCAGTTAACAACTATGTTACAAATTTAACAACTGCAGTGGTTCACTTAACAACTGTGGTAAGGAAGGTAATCCATTTAATGTCAATGCTGCTAACATTGGATGTTCTTGCTTTGACAACAGGTGGAAATGTAGCCATTTTTTTTCTATCGCTTTTAGAGTTCGTTGATGCTGGGAGGGGGAATGTGGATGAGAATCCAGCTAGTCATAACAATAATAACTCAGCCATGGGAACCCAAGGTTATTGGGTCCAGAGTTGATAGAGATTTGGCGGGCTGGAGAGCTGGGGAGAAACCCCGTGCTTCAAGTTAATTGGGGAATGTGATTTATGAATGTTAATTGGAGGAGGGAATTGTGTTTTGCTACTTTGTGCCAGGGGAGGGGAATTCAGTTTTTGGCTTCAGCTATGTAGTGCTGATACTTTGTTTCTCGAATAAAAGATTCTTTAAGGAAAACAATGCATCGAAGTTCTTTTGAGGAGATTCATCTGTCGGAACCATGACACTTAACAAATGTCTCGCTTAGCAACAGAAATTTTGAGCTCAGTTGTGGTCGTAAGTCAAGGACTATCTGTAGCAGCTTTCTCTGTGCAATATTGACCAGGAAAATTACACAGGAGAACCATGTCAACACGCTGTGCTATTTGCCTCATCACCATCTGGCAGCAGTAATTAAATTACAAACAAATCAATGTTCTTATCACAGATCTTCCACTTCCCGTATAACTTAAGGCTCAGCCTCACAATCATCTTTTGATGTGCATTAAGTTGAGACTGTGATTTAGCAAGGCCCGTAGTTTGCTTCACAGCTTGAGCTAGTTTAAATATCACATGCTGCTGAAAGATGAAATCAGAGATACATTACTTCAAATTTGGCCTTGTTTCAGTTCTTAAGTATTAGTCCTCGACTGAAATGAGCGGCCATGGAAATTGAAGAAATAAATTATAAAATGAAACATAAAATAATAAATAAATTAGCACTCTCATAAATTAAGGTTTAACTTTCCAATGTAAGTGCTAGTAAGAGTCAGAAGAACCGACTTTCCCTCACCCTGGTAAGAAGCCCGTCATGATCTGTGACCAGAATCAGTGAGTCTGACTGTAATGTGGGTGGTGCTGGGGTGAAGCTTTTTCTTCTTTTCTCCGTTGATTTCCCCCCTTTCGTTTCTCTCTGAAGAAATGATCATAAATGGAAGAAAAGCTGGTCAGTTCGATCCTCAGTGAAACTTTCCCGTGAACCTGTGGATGCTTCAGGAATGGCCTGCTCCATTTTGTGGAACTTTATGCGATGATCAGATGTCACCTCCTGTTTGTATTATTTACATATTCATTTTTTTTCCTAAATACAAAAGAACCGCCTTCTTTGGTATCGCTAAGAACCATCAATTAATATTTCTCAGCAGGTGGAGATCAGGGAAGGTCATGGTAAAGGAAATTGAAATGCCCAGAGATTCACAGTCAAGGACAAGAGGAAGGAAATGATTGAACCATTTCATGCCATACCTATTCACAGTGAACAAAATGATGCTTCATGCAGGAGGAAATTAAAATAAAATATAAAAGGCACCCCCCAACCCTCATGAGGACAACGCTACTGAAAAATATAAAAAAATATTAGAGGACTAAAATGCTCAGCGTGCCGAACAAGCTGTTTGGTGAGAACAGTACAAAAAAACAAGAGCAAAATCATCATTTTACTGGAATTCCAGGCATTTAGAAACTGAGGCGTCTGGAAACAGGCACGGTGCTTGAATAAACTGCAGATAGGGATTGTTTCTGCTACCTTCCAAGGCATTGCCTGGTCCTAATATGAGTAATATGCAAACATGCTCTACGTAGCATTTAGGTCCTTGGGCCTAGGAAGGGAAAATGGACTCCGTTCAACATTTGCTTAGGTTTAGTGTTAATTCTGCACAGGATGGAAAGGCAGATGCTTAGGCCAGAGAAAAGGTGCTGTAAAACGTGACTCAGCTATAATGATTCCTGGGCTGGAATAATACATTCCTGCATTGCTCCGGTTAAAAGGCTGAACTATTTGGCCTGGAAGCAAGACTGAGCTGCAGGCAGGTGAGAGGGGATCTGACCATTAGTTCTCAGCAGGTCCAGGCAAGGTTGGAGAATGTAGTTGCTTATCTTCCCTCACCCATAAACATTCCTGCTGAGCCATTCATCTGTTCCCTAGATAAAGTCATGCCATTTGAATTCCAGCTGGAATGGACAGGAATAACAAACTCAGGTGCCTTGCAGGGACTATAAAGAAACAGGGACAAAACTCAGTTGAAGCCATTCTTAAAATCAACAGCTTGACTGATGAAGAATATGCATGATCCTTAAGCTCAGGATCCAAAGAAGTGACTGGGCTGTAAATGCCACATAGGCCTTTGTGTGCTAAGACAGTTAAGGTCAAGATGGGTTATAGCCTGTGAACAAATACCATCTCCACTCATGCCCAATGGAGTGGCTAGTCTGTGCTCTGTTCCTTCGCCCACTAGCCAGTACAGGTGACCAAATAGGAATTTCTACCAGGATGGTGGGTCGTAATTCTTTCTTTACTTTCTCTTCGCTTAGGGCAGGGGTCTGCAACCTTGACAACTTTAAGACTTGTGGACTTCAGCTCCCAGAATTCCACAAGTCTTAAAGTTGTCAAGGTTGCAGACCCCTGCCTTAGGATGCGGTGGGTGAATAACTGTTGCAACAAACAAGCAGTCTGTTAAACAGGCAAAATCTAAACATGAGCAATGACCCACCAAAGGAAGTAACCAAAAGAGAAGGGGGGAATAATCACAACAAAAAGGCATGCTTTGTTGTGGTTTAGTCATTTAGACTTGCTGAGTGTTCATGTCCAGTTGAACTTTTTTTTTTTTTTTTTTTGCCAGAACTGCATGGCAATAATTGCTTTTTTTAAAACTGATGCTTGTACCATCAGTGATATATTGGTCATCTTCTGTCAGTCTTTCTTTTTATTTTGATTTTTTCAAGCATCAGGGTCTTCCCCAAAGACTGGCTTTCATATTATGTGTCCAAAATATTTAGCTTCACTGTTACTGCTTCCACTGAACCCTCTGATTTTTCTTAATCTACTTTGAATGATTTGTTCCTGTTGTGGTCTAAGGTTTTCTCAACAATTTCCTGCAGCACCTCAGTTCAAAGGCATCTATTACCCTATATTCTGCAGAGTTTCCAGAAAAGGAAACACTTTTACACTATATGAAGCTTATGTTGGTGACTTCTAACTAGATCACGGTGGAGAGTCATGACGTAAAGGGACTTAGAGGTATCACCAAACGAAGGAGAAATGTGCAAAGTCAAAAGAATAAAATCCTCCCAGATGCTGCTAAATTATTGGTCTTCATTCCATACAACCTAGTGACAAGCACAATAATGAATGCAGGACTACTTCTTCAGATTTTTGGTTTTCTACTGCATTACAATTTGACATTTGTGGTGAATGTCACTTTCAATCTACTGTTATATTGTTAGCTTGCATTCTTATATTTGGTTATATTTCTTGGCTGGGTTTAGAGAAGACTTCTTCCCCAGCAGCAAAATCTGCTTCAGCCCCAGTTACTAATGCCTGGTTGCTTGGATTTATTACTATTTTTTGTGCTTGAGGGACAAAATATGAGAGGAGCAGGGAGAAATAAATAAAAAGTACATTGAACAAATCACATCCCTCTCCTTGTCCTGATACACTGACAGCTATGCTTGTTATCCATGTTGTCTCTACCATGGAATTTAGCTTGTTCAAAGAAAGAAGGGAATGAAGCAAAGAGGAAATTATAACTTCTTATTTTATTTTAATTAAAGTTTTTATTGATTTTTGTAATTAAACAGCAAATACCAATATGATGCATTTACATACACAAGCAATAAAAGATAATCCAAATCACTACATTTTCGGAAACGCTCGGTGGTCCCCGCCTTGCCTCCACCCTCATTCACTTTCCTGTCCTTCCTCCCTCTAATCCCACAACCTCTCCTCCTTCCTCCTTTCCACCTACCTACATCCCCTCTCCCTTCTTAACCGCCTCATCAAGTGCAGTTTGGGGTACCAGCCGAGCATCTCCTCTTTTCAACACAGTTATTATTTACCTATAACATATAAATACATCAATTTTTATAATTTCAGTCCCCTAATCCCCTTCCCCCCCCCCCGACTTCCCAGAGCTGAGTACAGGATTAAGCATATAACTTCTTTATCTTGTTCTGAGAAGACGAAACCAAACTCACAGAGGGACCGTCTCTTATGGATTTGTTAGTGACAATAGTTCCCAGAGTGATCTGAGCAGTAATAAATAAGCACATTGCTTATTTGCTTTTAAGACAAAATTCAGAATGATTTTAATGTAATGCGTTGCATGACCCATTCAGCTGTGTGCCTCATGTAGTGTATGAATCCATAGTGCCATTTTACCACCAGCACACCAGTCATGTAGAGCCCAAACAGCTACAAACTGGGGATGCCAAACAGTTACTGACATTAAACCAGATGCCCTACTGAAAAATCACTGTAGTCATTTATGAGGATGGTGGTCATTTCAGAGCCATAGAAAAGCCTGGTTAAAAAGCCAGGTGGGGAGAGCTTTGTTACTTGGAGTTTCATAACAGACTGTGCTCTGTGAACAAAGGCACTGGAGTTTTTTTTTTAACTGTCCTGTCCTTCCAAATGACCACAAATCACTCCTATTTCAGTAAGCATATTGTATTTTCTTTGACCAAATAAGTGAATTTAGCCATCTCAACAAGTTCCATAATCTTCACTGACCTTTCCTCCATTGTGGATAGGGTCAAATCTTTATCTATGCATGCAATTATTTTGCTGCAGTTATCATGTAGAAAAACAAGGTCGAATGACTTTTTTTCCCAAAGGTTTGTCCCTCAATCCCAAAAGGAAATTTTCTGGTCTTTAATCTTTGAGATCCCCTGAATCAGTGTATGCATCAGAAGCCAACGTTTACTTGCTTTTTTACATATCCACCAAATGTGATAAAATGTCTCTTCCTGTTATTTACATCTCCAGCACATCACTTCTACTTTCAGTGCCATATATTAGAAAGTTATATGTTCCACATTAATGTGGAGTCCCTCAACTATTTTAAAAGAAAAACAGATAAAGCTATGTGTCATCCACACATCAATGACAACTTAATCCATCATCTCCAGATTATGTCCCACAGTGGTTTCATAATTGCGATGATAAAGAAGCGGGAACATTTTTAAAAGATTGTTCAGGTATTTTATGTTCAGTCAGCATCAAGATATAAGCTGTGGACCAAATGCTTTAATCAGTAATAAATACAACACACTACACAAAGCATTTTAAACAAAGAAGCTATGACTGACATTTTGCAAGTCCCAATAGTTCTGAAAGTATAGCGAGACAGATTGGAGTTTATTGGTAGAAGTGGTTTCATATAGATGCTAAATAGGATAGGAAATGAATCCCATGACTTAGTTGCCCCAGAGCAACTTAATAAAATTTCAGTATCATTCTCTGGAAGCAACCAATCATGTAGTTGCAGAATCTACTATAATGGATAATGCTCTCAACCTCTAGACAGTTGATCATGTATTGAAAACTGCTGAGGGCTATGAGAAATACAATGAGTTGTACTCTCCCATCTGTCTCTTAACAGAATCCCACAAGATTGTCAGATCGGTTTCCAGAACTTGTCAACTAGCTTGTAAAAAGATTCAACTGGAACTGGTGATAACATGAGCGAAGCTCTCTCCATTCCTCACCTGCCTTGAAGATTTTACCAAAAATAATGTTTGGTGTATGTTTGTGAGCAGATTATATGGGACCTCCCATTTCTTCTTATCCCAGGCAAGAAGTCTGAATAATGATGATGATGATGATGATGATTATGATATGGAAAGAAAATATAAGGGCAATTTCCTTCCCAAATGGAATAGGTCTATGTCCCAGAGAAGAACAGTTGTGCTTGCAGATGTTCTCTGATCTCATTCATATAAAGAATTTTTGCTGGTAGAACTTTTTATTTGTTACAGGCCTCTGACTGATGACTCTGAAACCTCCTGCCAATCACAGTGGACAATCCTGGTCTAGATGGACCGATGGGCCAAAATGCACTATGACTTCATATGTTCATATGCAGCTATCTGCAGCTTAAGATTAGAGAAGCCTATGGTCACCAAGAGAAAGAGAGAGAACACAAATTAACAGGAATCCATAACGGGAATGAGATATGAGTTTGTTTTTTCATCCCTTCAAGCTTGCCTTGTCACACATTTCTCTGCTAAAGGAAGGGCTACAGAGCAGACCTTGTCAACAAGTTGAGCAAAAATTGCAGGGTAAATTCTTATACTTTCAATCTCCACTAGATCTGGGAAACTCATACTGCAAATATGCATCTGTTGCAAAATCAGAGGCCAGCCAGCAGGTTTCACCTCAGTGACCGGATTCGGCAGGTATTTGGTTTGAAACTCTGTTTGAATCATTAGGCTTTTGAGTGTCACACAATTGTTCCATTACTAGAGAGTTTTTATTAACCTTCTGTCCTTTTTTGTAAGGCAGGATGTGGGTGGGTAGCGAGCCAGGCCCGGAGATGTCTCTTAATGACTCAGAACAATGACCTACTGAGTATAAACTGGTTGGGCCAGTCCGTGGCAGGGCTGCTGCAGGAGAGTTCAAAGACCCAATTACATGTTAAAAGGAAATGCAGCCTAGCTACAAAACTGCAGCTCAGCGCCTTCCAGCAATATCAGCGACTTTTAAAAAGCAGGTTGGTTTAACTCTTGGATTCCCCAGACTTCAGCCTCCTTAATCAGGGATTTAGGGAGAAAGATCTTGCTTTCAAATGGACAAATTCTCTACATTCTGAAATGACAATGGCCCTTCTTGAATGTTGAGAAATGCCACTCTTGGGAGGCCTTGGGGAGCAGGCATCACTCAGTCATAGGGATATGGCAATAGTTGTAGAGATAGAGAGAAAAATTAAGCAGCACACACCCTGGATTTCAGAAACAGAATAACAGAGTTGGAAGGGACCTTTGAGATCTTCTAGCCCAACCCTTTGCACAGGCAGAAGACCCTATACCATTTCAGACAAATGGCTGTCCAATCTCTTCTTAAAAACTTCCAGTGTTGGAGCATTCACAACTTCTGGAGGCAGGTTGTTCCACTGATTAATTGTTCTCACGGTCAGGAAATTTCTCCTTAGTTCCAGGTTGCTTCTCCCCTTGATTAGCTTCCATCCATTGCTTCTTATCTATCTTTAGGTGCTTTGGAGAATAGGTTGACTCCCTCTTCTTTGCGGTAGCCCCTTACATATTGAAGCAGCACTCTGCTCTGTCTGTCCAGAACATTCTGCAGACATTGAGAAATGTATCATACTACCTGGGCATATGTAAAGTGCAAACCCTTGAAGTAAAGTGTGATTCCAAGGGTTCTCTAGTAAAACCAAATTAAAAAATTGTTTAACAGTCTGGACTATCACCCTGAACATATGCAAAAGAAACTGTTGCTAATATGATACCTACTGAACTAATATGCAGAATATGCAGCAGTAGAATTTCCCTTAAATATACATCTGGAACACTGAACCATCTTGCAGTGAGATATAGAAACCACGCTTGTCCTAAAAAAAACTGGCCCAGCATATCCAAATTCTTTTCTCTGCCATCAATCTTGACCTCTGGCTTTTACAAGCTAGTTGAAACACAAATACACAGACACACACTAACCCCTGACTCTTCCAACAGTCTCCAACCTCCACTCTCCACCTGTCAGGCACTTCACATCTGCCAAACGTTTGACCTAATCCATTTTTTCATGCATTCCTCTCTTTCTTCTGCCTCTTAAAAAGTTAAATACAGTAGAGTGCCACAAATGATGACTAAAGACTGCAACCCGCTGATAACAGCCTTCTGCCCAAAGGGATATAAGGAAACACTGGAAATATCCAAGCCTGAAACAGGTAGCTTTATGGCTTTTAGCCACTGAAATCTATATTTCCGAAGCTCTTGAATTCCATTCTGTCAGTATATTTAAACTCCTCCTTTTGGTTGTTGGGATGGACAAGGGACAAAGGTGAAGGCTCTCACCTGCCGTATATCTCTCTATGGTGAGAATTTACAGATTTTAAGGATAGACACAGTAATTACAGAACAGTTTTCTTAACTGTTGTTAAACAAAATATTCTTTTAAAGTATACAACTGTAGCAATTGCTACAATGATGTAATAACGTACTGTAGGGAAAAAAAAACAGATATCAGCATCCGATATATTTATTGGTATATTTCATTTCATTAGAACTCCTTGACAGCTGAAATGTCTATTTTATCCTCAGGCACCTGTCTGTGGGGAAAGGGAGAGTCGAAAAAAATCAAGATGGCACCATGAAGTTGAAGCCCTGCACACTTTTTATTGCATTGTGTGTGCAATCTAGGTAAAAATGGTCAGGATTCTCATGACCACACCCAATAGCTTGATTATAGAATATAAACTGGCAGCAAACCCCACTCCTTACTAGCACTCATGATGTTACCTAGTTTGGGTAATGAAACTTCTGCAAGAAAACAAGCAAGCTCAGAGAGCGCCAAAGACCCCTCATTTCAACCTATGGCTACAAATATTCTCCTTTATTGGTACTATCTTGATTATTTTTAATCTCTTCAGCAAACACCCCTGATATCCATTAAATTAAATGGTATATGCCAGGGGTGTCAAACTCAATTTCACTGAGGGCCGCATCAGCATTGCGGTTGCCCTCGGGGGGGGGGCAGGTGTGTGTGGCCAGAGTGGGTGCAGCCTACTGGGTGGGCGTGGATAGAGCGGGTGTGGCCTACTGGGTGGGCGTGGCCAGTTCTACATCATTCGCGTCAAGGGTGCCTGTGGGGCCCTGGGCAGGAGTGGGACAGATCTGAGGGTCTCTGGCAGAAGGAGGTGGGACCGGGGCAAGTGCCAAGGCATGGTCCACCAGGGCAAGTGCCAAGATGGCCACCACAAAATTGTACATTGGCTGCCGGCTGGCCTGTGCCAGGGCCAAGGCAGCGGGGGCCGTTCCCTCACTGTTTCCAGGATGGTTTCACGGGCCACATGAAACCACTTCGCGGGCCTTGTGTTTGAGATGTCTGGTATATGCAAATGAGGAAATTGCAGATGCTGTACTTCAGACATTGTGCTTCTTAGGCTCAGCATCCCGCACCAGCAAATCCAACCCCCAAAATAAGCACATATCCCATATCAAAATTGCTCACACCAACCCAAATACAGTGAGTTCTACTGCATCCTCTTCAGTACACTTCAGACAAAATCACCTAGGCTTCTGGCAAGGCATATTATTCATCATGCACACCTTGCTACTAATGACTTGCTGGCAGAAAGAGATAGGGCCAGTTCAACTATTTGCATTATAATTAGTCTACCAAAGTCTCCTGAAAAAACTCTGATCCCTTTTATTCTACACTCAACAAATCAAGAGTCCTCACAGCGAAAGAAAGTTGATGAAGGCAGCAGCAGGTTTTGTTCAGCAGCAAGTACTCTGTAGCCAGCTTAGCTCTGTTTTCATGTAGGAAAGCGTCTCCTCTCTGTGTAATAGCAGCCTGACACATCTGCCAATGCGCGCGAAGGCCACCTAATTATGTATCAATGAAATTATATGTTTACTTTGCACTAGCTTGTCACTGCCAGCTCTCAATTATTGTACAGTCCCAGTCTTTTCCTGCACTGCTATGAGGCTAGGCTTAGAACGGAAGCCTGCTGAATCTGTCACATGCAGTCACTACCTTTCATTTAGCCTCTGATCCCTGTGTGTAGATGAAAAAAATTCACTTCAATCCTTGCTCAATCATAACATTAAATTTTACATTAAACAGCATCACGGTCTCAGCCACTTATCTATAGTATTGGGACGTACCATGGAAGGTTCTTGTATAAATTAGAAGAGATAAATTAGAGGGCTGAGCTTAAATGGACTCCAGAAGATGGTAGAGGACAAGAAGACCTGGAGGAATGTTGTCCATGGGGTCGCGATGGGTCGGACAGGACTTCGCAACTAACAACAACAACAACAAAATTAGAGGGATTAAACATGTGGATGCCCAGGAAGATCATTATATCAACGTTAGTGTTCAACTGGCATTGAGAAGACTCAGGCCTAGTCCACCTTCAGCCTTACCTTAGAAGCTCATTGCATAATTTGGGGCCAATCACTCACTCTCAGTCCAACCTACCTAACAAGATTTTTGCTTTGAGAAAAAATAGGAGGAGGAAGCACTGCTTTCAATAGGATTTCTAATAGGAGAGCCAGTTTGGCCTAGTGGCAAAGGCTCCAGGCTAGGGAGGAGGAGACCTTGAGTTCAAGTCCTGCCTCAGCCATGAAAAGCCATTTGGGCCAGTCCCACTCTCTCTCAGCCCAACCCATGTCACAGGGTGGATGTTGTGTGGAAAATAGGAGGAAGAAAACCTGTTGGAAGATGTTTGTCACCTTGAGTTATTTATATAAATAATAAAGGTAGGATATAAATAAATAAATAATTTTTAAAAATCACGCCAGAAAAGCGTGGAATGGGGGGAAAGGAAGGAAATCTCAACCCAGTGTTCTCAAACTGGATCGCCCCGTGTCCCCCAGTGTCCAGAGAACATCAGATGGAAAGCCTATACTGGCCCAATAAAGCTTTCCCTTCTTTGCAGTTGCCATTATACCTAAATTAGAAACAGAAGCAAATAACTTCTTCTAATTTTGTTACTATGAATGTAATTGGGAAAATAATTGGAATTTATATCTATGTAGGCATTATTAAAACATAAAGGTATTGTGAACCTCCCTATGACATTCCCCCCCAAAATAAGATAAATAATTTAAATGAAGATCTGCTGCCAAAATGGGATCTCTAGTTGTTGTTGTTGGTGGTGTTTTTCATTTGGAGTTGAGGAAGAGCTTGTTCCATCCTATGTGTTTGAATCCACAAATCTCAGTGATTATGCTTATCAACTGCTCAAAATTATGTAACTGAACTCTAGTAAGGTATGCTATGCCTCAAACTGAACTGTAGCTTGTCTGTCCTCACTGAGGAATAAGAGAAATGCCACTCCTTTGACAGCAGGAGAAGCTACCTCTTGATCTGTCACTGAGTTATCATGGCAGGACAAGTGTTGCTTCTCTTCCACATTCTCGGAGAGAAGTGACGGAGGAAGGTCAGCCTATCAATGCCCCTTTGGTCTCTCCTCACAGTAAGGCCTGTGGCCTCTTGTCTTTTAAGGGCCTACTCTGCTCCAACAGAACTATGAGTTGCAAAGTAATGATGATGATGATGATGATGATGATGATGATGATGATGATGATGATGATGATGATAATAATAATAATAATAATAATAATAATAATAATAATAATAATAATAATAATAATAAAAAAGTTGGAAGGGACCTTGGAGGTCATCTAGTCCAACCCCCTGCTCAGGCAGGAAATCCTATACCATTTCAGACAGATGGCTGTCCAGTCTCTTCTTAAAAACTTCCAGTGTTGAAGCATTCACCACTTCTGGAGGCAGGTTGTTCCACTGGTTAATAGTTCTAGCTGTCAGGAAGTTTCTCCTTAGTTCTAGGTTGCTTCTCTCCTTGATTAGTTTCCATCCATTGCTTCTTGTCCTGCCTTCAGGCGCTTTGGAAAATAGCTTGACTCCCTCTTCTTTGTGGCAGCCCCTGAGATATTGGAATACTGCTATTATGTCCCCCCTCATCCTTCTCTTCGTTAAACTAGACATACCCAATTCCAGCAGCCTTTCCTTATATGTTTTAGCCTCCAGTCCCCTAATCATCTTTGTTGCTCTTCTCTGTACTCTTTCTAGAGTGGCCATTGATTGGTCAAGAAAGAAAGGAGAGCTACACTTGATAAGTGTCAAGCTTGGTAACAGAATGTTCAGAAACTCTTGTCTTCTCTCTAAGCTACACATTTTTACCTAGACATGATTATGGGGCTTGTCAGGTCAGGGAGAGATAACAATAAAAGCAGGAAATGTGCAAACAGATGCAGATGCATGTACAAACAGGCACAAACACATGCACACACACTCAATCACTCATAAACAAACAGATCAATAGCTGCAAATAAACAGCAGTTAGGACACAGTGGGATGGCTTAGGGCCCCTAGCTATTGCTAGACTGCATCTCCAGCACATTCAGTCAGCACAAACAATTCTGAGGGATATTGGGAATTGCAGTTCATCAACATTTCTTATCCCTGAGCAACAGAAACTGACAATAACTGTCAATAATGGCAAAGAGTCTGATGGTGCCTCAGAGAGGGACATTCTTAATCTTTCAGGATTGCCAGGCATTCAACCAACTTCAAATACTTTTTTTTTAAAGCTGATACTTAGAAGAAAGTTCCATTCCAGTCATTACACAAAATTTGACTTCACTGAATTTCATTTGTACAATGGTAATACAATACTCTGGGTAAATGCACATATAATTAATTAAGCCATCCATGAAATAGAATTATTTTTAAAAAAATGTCGATTGATGATGCTTTTTGTTTTCAACCCCTCTTTCCAGCTATAAGAAAGCTGACATTTAATATAGGAAAATCAAGATTTTGGGCCCTATGTTGAAGAATGGTGAAAGCTGAATAAGCTTTGCCATTCAAGATTTTTTCCCCTTCCATAAGAAAAGCTTTTTTTATTTGGATATCAATAACAATAGAGTTGGAAGGGGCCTTTAAGGTCTTCTAGTCCAACTCCCTGCTCAGGCAGGAAACTACCATTTCAGACAAAAGGTTGTCCAGTCTCTTCTTAAAAACCTCCAGTGTTGGAGCATTCATAACTTCTGGAGGCAGGTTGTTCCACTGATCAATTGTTCTAACAGTCAGGAAATTTCTCCTTAGTTCTCTCTCTTTGATTAGTTTCCATCCGTTGCTTCTTGTCCTGCTTTCAGGCGCTTTGGAGAATAGCTTGATTCCCTCTTCTTTGTGGTAACCCCTGAGATATTGGTTCTGGATTTTGTGCTTTCGATTAAAAAAAAATGAAATTTTAACTCTGGTTTTGCCGATGAGATAGATTTGCTGTTATAGAAATGTGTAAAAGTAAAAGAGTTGAAGTTGTAATGTTATCTTACATTGTGCTAAAAAGGGTTGGAAGTCAATGCCTTTTTCCCTCTTCCCTTGTACTTAATGTTTTCTTTCCCTCTTTCTTTTCTCTTCCCTTAATTTCCTAGTTTTATTTTTATCTTATACATTGATAAAACAATAAAAGTTATATAAGAAAAGCGGCTTTTCCTAAGGGCCCTTCCAAATCTACTGGACTATATCTGCACTGAATAATGGAAATGATCATTCAACATATATGGAAAGCATCCGGTTGAGAAATGCTGAACCAAGAGTCCCTGGACAGGAATCTAGAGTCCTCCCAATGAGTACATAGTCAGGCTAAAGCAAGTCTGGTTTCCCTCACTTTTCACATGGTTGAGTTCTACTGTCCAAAAAGGAAGGCCTTCATAGATTGATTAAATCCAGAACCAAATATTTCCTACTAGCACCACTACTAAGCTGAACGAGAGTTAGACTCAAGAAATCAAACCAACAGGCTATTGCCTAGAACAGGGGTAGTCAACCTTGGCTCTTTTATGACTCGTGGACTTCAACTCCCAGAATTCCTGAGCCAGCTATGCTGAGGGGAAAGGGAGAGGTTGCCATGCTGAGCTATGCTGGCTCAGGAATTCTGGGAGTTGAAGTCCACGAGTCATAAAAGAGCCAAGCCTACCCCTGGCCTAGAGAATCTCTCTCTTTAAAGAGACTTTACAATCACCACTCCTACATGACTCAAGACAAAAAAAACCCAGGGCCTCTCCTTTCAAAGAGCAGCTGCAGGGGACAGGGCACTTTTGGAGCTAAGCACTGGTGTTTCCCCCCCATTGGCACCTTCCCTATCCACGGTGCCCACCCTCTTCTGCTCTCCTGCCACTGCTGGCAGCCCTGCACATTGCTGTGCTTGGGTCTGGCACGTCTCTCGCACACAGTGAAAGAGAGCTGTAAGATGAGCTCAGTCCAATTCCAGAGATTGGGAGTTTGGTGCCACTGAGTCAGAGGAGAGGCGTGCGGGGAGCTGGGTGGAAGGGAGAGAGAGGCTAAAAATATCACAGAAGAGCAACACACAAGGAGATCGGCTGGGTGGAAAACACAGCCAGGCAAGGGCAGGTAAAGACACCCAGAAGAGACCTTGCCTCTCTGTTTAATACCTGCGGAAGCTGAATATTCAACCAAATGTAAACCCTGATTTGCTGGGACTACCGCTTCCAAGGGCCAGGATGGCCAGTAGCAACAAGCTATTAATTTAGACTAGCTTTTCTACTAGGCAGGAACCCTATGATTCAGTACACATATAGGAAACACACTGATGTGCCTATTAATCCTCAGCTACTTCTAAGGATTACTGCCCAAACCACACAGTCTCGCACTTGATATCAAGGCATTTGCTACAACATTCCATTTCACAACATCCAAACAATGAAAAGTTGTTTTTTTTTTTAAATAACGTCTGTATCTAAGAGTTTTGTAGAAGGGAGATTGGGAGTGGAATAGGGGAGTGACTGTACTCATGACTGCAGCCAGAGGAACAATGATCCGGCATCAGAGACCGCTAAGCTTGTTCCTGGAGATTAGGACCAAATTGATTACTCAGTAGAGCAAAGTTCAGTTGTAGAAGTTAGGAGATTCTTTACTTGCAGCAGGAAAAGTCAAGGGGCGCAGAAATCCCGGGAATAAAATCTTCCCCTCTACACAATGCCTCATCATGCTTTTCAGATTGAGCACTGAGCACTCGATCTGGAGCCTTCTTCAAAGCACCACATCTCTCTCCCTTGCCTTTTTCTTGCTCTCTCAATGGCTCTTTTTGGCTTGTACATTTAGCTCCGATTGTCTTCAGTTCCCACTCAGGAAGACCACACAGGGAAGGATTCCTGCATCTTTTGGTAACGGGGCAGAGAGTTACACCTGCCGAAGGGCTTGACTTCTGCACAACTGTTAAAACGTCCGCCACACGTCCCACAGCTGCATGCCAGCTCAAACTGAGGATTCTACCCCAACGCCGGTAATGCAGAAGAAATCAATGTTACCTTTGCTCCTGGGGCTTGACAGAAGCTTATTGATAACTTTTTCCCACTCTCTGGGAAGGATGTGTTTGCTCAGCTGCTGGCAGAGGAAAAGACACTGTTTTTGTGGGGAAAGAATGTCGCAGTGGAACAGGTGGCGGTGAGATACAGGGGTGATTCAGGGGGGGTGACAGCACTGCAGGTCAGGAGGGAATCGTCTTAAACCCAGAAAGAGAGAGATTGCCTGCTCCCCTCCAGAATGACAGGAGCAATTCAAACATCCTGCAGAGAGCGTGTTTCCCATTACTGCTGTATTTCATGCTTTGGAAAAACATGTAGACTTTGAAATTCTGACACAATAGTTAAAGGCAGGGAACAACATTTATCTTTCGCAAGGGAGATTCTTGGAGGTCAATTTCTTTCTCTTGCAATGCTTTTAACAATGGCTGTTATGACAGCCTTCTTCCTATTTGTGTTGAAGTGAGAAGCGCTGCCAAGGGCTGCTTAGTTGGCCAACTCCCCTAGGCAGTCTACTTGTGTTCCTCTGAAAAGATCAAGAGATGGATTCTCTTATTCACGGAAATATTTACTGGGTCCTCTCGTTCCTACTGCAATGGGATTAGATTGACCATAGTGAGTTTAACACCAGAGTCAGCATTGGAAAAGGGCAGCAGGGAAGGATCCGGCATTCCTTAGACTGTGGGTCTGTGGCAGTAGCAACTGGGCCTGCGCCTGCATGCCTAGCCAGACAATGGCAGCATTGAGATGGGGATATTTCAAGAATCTGCTTGAGATCCTCATGCTGCACCCACAGAGTTAAACCCTCTCTGAACAGCTCATGGGCTTTAATGGCCTTCTACCCACTTCCTTTGGGCAACGCCCCAGATTCAGCCAGCTTTCTTGCTGTATGTCTTCCCAACTTTTGTGGTCTGAGGTCTTCTAAGTCTTTCCTTTTATTTTCTTTTTAGTGATGATATGGCCC
Organism: Protobothrops mucrosquamatus; assembly: GCF_001527695.2. Lineage (NCBI taxonomy): Eukaryota > Metazoa > Chordata > Lepidosauria > Squamata > Viperidae > Protobothrops > Protobothrops mucrosquamatus. Next base: position 352,278 of record NW_015386942.1, read on the forward strand.
TTTCCCTAACTTGTTGTCCTCTAGATATATTGAACGGTAACTCCCAGAATCTAGTTAGCTTTAGTACTAGCTAGCATGGCAGAAGATACGCTGGTTGGTAACTCAGCAAGTTGCCCAACAATTTGGAGGAGACAATATGGGGGAGGCTGGCTAAAGACTTTTCAGCCTGCATTAAATAAGTTGACAAAGATATGCAACAATGAAAAGAAACTTGGGTCAGTTAGAGTGTAAACTTGGATGTGCCTGTGCCACACCTGTTTCTCCTTCTACCCAGGTGTACATATGCCTTGTCGGGATGTCTCAGCTTGCCTCATCCTCCATTGGTTCCGTGACTCTCTCTCTCTCTCTTTCCTGAGTATATGAACACAAAGATCAAAGGAAAGAAAAAGATTAGGAATTCAGCATCACCATCAGGGCTTTTAACTGTTGGCACCTATAGGAAGCAAGATCCTGGAAAGAATGAGTTTGGACCAGGAATGTGAAACAGAAAGGTTCAACCCAATGAAATAAGGGACATACAGTACTTTGAGTTGTGTAGACTGGTTGTTATTTCAATGCAGAGTCAGTACAATTCTCATCAAAAACTTCAAAGCACTGAGACAAAGCAGAGCTGTTGAAATCTTGCCCTATTTCTACTCCCAGTTCTTCAGACCGTTTTGTTTTTGTTTTCACATTCTTTATAATCTCATTTACAACTGTCATTCTCCCTTTATGTTTTTAAATTGCCAGTTGCTACTTATGCTCCTTTCTTCTTCTGGTGGCCATTTTCTTTATTTTCTGAGCCCCGTAGGTTGCTGTTTCCAGCATCTCCTCCTGTCTGGGGCTGGCTCCCAATTAGAGCGGGCTCTCCACAAAGGGCCTTAGGATGGCCTCCTCCTCTGTTCAGGGAAGTTGTCACATAGGAGAGCCTGATGAGGGTCCGTGGGAGAGTAAGAGGGGAAAAAAATGTCCACTTCCTCACAGCTTATGTTTTAAACAGTAAAGCTTTTGCCTTTTGATCAGGGTTTGAGGATTAATAGGTTCCATCCCCCTGAAAGAGTTTGAGAATCCCGGTTTAAAGAATGCTGTCGAACCATTGTATTAGAACAGGGGTAGTCAACCTTGGCTCTTTTATGACTCGTGGACTTCTACTCCCAGAATTCCTGAGTCCACGAGTCATAAAAGAGCCAAGGTTGACTACCCCTCTATTAGAAGATACCCCTAGTGGAATACGCCAATCTGTTACCTCCAGAAATCTCATGACATCTTCAAAGCCATAGATGGCCAACTTGCTCTGTACCAGACTGGCACAGTAAATCCGACTGCTTGATTAACATTGTATCACTAATGGTTACATTCCAGAAGTAATTTGAGAAAAGGCCGACATGAAAGCAACCGACCCCAGAGAGTAAACAGCTAGCAATCAGAATCTCAGCAACGTGTTTGAAGATAAAGACTTCAAATAAAATGAAAGTAGGGAGAGCACTCATGTCCTTGGTCTTTTCAGAATGACCACCTGTTGCAATAGTTTCACTGTTTGCAATACATCTTATAAGAAAGTCAGTATCAATTTGCGCTGCCCAAGCATTAAGGTGCTGCTTGTTTTTTACTTTCCACTGTGGAAAGACAGTGGTTCCCTGGACATATATCCTTTCTTCTGTAAGTAGATACAGTAATATTGTCTATGTGGTGTTGTATCATGGAGAGAGGAGAAAAGAGAACAGGTTTGTATTCTAAAATAGGATTTGCTCAGAATTTGCTCAAACCCCTCCCCCCCTTCACTTGCTAAATGCTTGTTGTCAGAAACCTATACATACTAATTTCTGGAATCTGAGCACTGGTAAACATGCTAAGCATGCACAGATGTCATATGTATAGGTTAAGGTTTCATGTATGTATTAGAATATTAATAATTAACATGTCCCTTCCCACAGAAGGAGAGGGCAAGTGTATCATAGGCATAATTAACACCCCAATGGCTTGTTCTAGACACTTATGGGTGGGATTGAGGACAAGTGAGATGAAATGAGATGATTGTGGCTTAGTCTTAAAACTCTTGAAAAAAACAGTAATCAAGCATTATGCAGCTCGATGCCCACTAGCTCCCATGGGCCTAACCAACAAAATTCGTATATTATATTTGGAGGGTACCAATACAGCTATATCTGTTTATCTGCCTGCCTCACATTTCTAGGTCATCAACAATTCTGGTCAGCTTATCATGCAAAAACAATAAATACTCAAAGTAAAAACCCAAACACAGTGTGGAGGAGGAAACCACCAACCCCATTAACTCCCCGGCCCAACCCCAAAGATAAAAAGAAACAAAAGGCTCACCTGGGAAAATAGCCAAGTTTTTAATACCCTTTTAAAGGCCTCTATGATGGGGTCATGTGAATCTCCAAGAGAATCCTGTTCCAGAGGGCAGATATAATAAAGAAGGTTCAGCTCCCCGGTCTTAGTAAAGGACACTGCGTAACTGATGGGCAGCTGACTCTGCCAGATCTTCCAGGTAGACAGAAACCATGAGAAGCAGACAGTCCCTGAAATAGTCAGGCCCTATGCTCTACATGGGATCTTAAAAATAACAACCGTCTCCTTGAATTGCATCCAGCAGCCAACAGGAAACCTGCGCAGTTCATGAAGCCATGGGTGTTGCATGGCTGTGGCCTGTCCTGCCGATCACTGTTTGTATCGTTCTGTTTTATATCAGTTGTTGGAGAAGAGTCATCGCAGCTGGTTCCATAATCCTTTCTCTACTTGATAGAGAAATGTACAGTTATCTTTTTTCTCTTTTTTTAAAGCATATCTCCCTGCACCTTTTACAGTACCCTGACCTTCCAACATTTGCAAGAGACAATATTTTCTCTCTTTGGCATGTGGTGAAAAACATTTTCTGCTAATTCTTGCATACTGCTACAAAAGGACAAGCTAGATGTTTTCCCTGCCCTCCTATAGGGCAGCTTCTGGGGATTCTGTGTATTTATTGTTAAACTGGTCCCCAGACTTTCCAGTCATCCAGGAAGCTTTCAGCACCCTGCCTGAAATGGAGCTGACTGCGATGAACTCAGTAAACCGGCAATATATTATTACTACTGCTCATACATAACAGTTCATTATATCCATGCTGTGTCCTTTGCTCATCTGTTCAAAATAGCACCAAGCTTCGTTTAAAAAACCACACACCTGTTTCTTTGGGCATTTTCAAATTTAACTTTGAGCAATCTGGCAAAAGCAGAAAAAAGTCAGTTACGGTAAGAGGATCAAAATAACAGAAACTCAGTACTGAAGTGGTAGAACGATCACTCAAGCACTACAGAAAAATATAATTGATAGGATAATTTTCTATTCTCTTTCTGAGGACAGTTAATGAGGTTATGCCAGAAGACAATGAGCTGTTGCAGAAACCTCTTAAACAATAGTAATAATAAGACTTGAAGCAGGGAGATCCCTTGATTTAAGAATGGATATCACTCACTGTCAAAACTAATGGGTTAGCGCATGAATCTCTTTCACTATAATACTGGTCACTGAAGGGTAGGACTACCAGATCAGAACTATAGAAACATGGATGATCATTAGATGGCATCAAAGAAATATTGAATCGTTTTCTGCATCTATTTATTGACACCTAATAACATCAGGATTGCAGCCTGGAGCTGGTAGCGCTGTGCATGAATAAGAAACTTGGGAGCCCATTTCTTATCAGCTCCAGGCAACATGACAAATGATCAGTCATGGTGTGATCTGGAGTCTAAGGAGAGTTGGAAGATGGAGCTTTAATGTGCACTGTGTCAGTTTATTGATAATTTCACAAGATATACAAATCATATTATTTTATAGATATCAATTGTTTATTTTTTAAATATCTGATTTGTCTTTTTATTTTTACTGGGAATGATCTATTTAGGTAGGAAATTGTGGAACAGTTGTACAAATGCCTATAGAACTTAATGTTTTTTAGGTTTCTGAAAGGGTTCCTTCACCATCAGTAGGGACACTTATAATTCCTCCTGTCTACCTTCCCCTGCTTGGATATCGAGGATTTTATGAGTATTTCCACAAATATTCCTACATACTTTTTTATACTTTTAGAAATAGCTAAAATTCCAGACTTTCAATGCACCAAATTATCTCTTTGAGAGTTCTGTACTTTACCTTTTGTTGGCCTTTCCCTTTATATGTAAAGCGCTGGGCAGTTTTCCAGCAAACGAATGTTCTTAAGCAAAAAAATGACGATCCTGTTCTGTTGTATTCCTATGAATACAACTCTAATTCTAAAGAGGTGAAACACCTGGGCAAAGGAATTTAAAACTTACTTTTAAGAGACAATTCTTTTATTCATTAACATGCTATAACCGACCAGTTATTAAAGACTTCGTAGTAAACGAAACATTATCACATTGTTAGGAAACAGAAGAATGATTATTATGAACAAGAAAGCTTTTTTCATCTTTCCAAAATTTAGCAATATTTATAACTTAACAGCTTACATAAAGCTCACTGATCAAGGAATAATTTTGTATTTTTGGAATTCTGGTGTTAAAAAAAGAGAGGTACATACACAAATACCGTAAATCACCTTCATGTACACATGTACATTCATGTCTATGGAGATTCTCAGTTCATCCAGGTCATGGTTGTTTCAAAGGTGCTTTTTCAGGAGGCAACTGGACTTTCTTTTTTTCTTTTCTTTGGAGACATTTTGCTTCTCATCCAAGATGCTTCTTCAGCTCTGACTGGATGGTGGGGAATGGAAGGATTTATATTCCTTGCAGACAGCTGGTCATTTGCGTTCTTTTAGAGAGTTGTTGAGGCCATTTGGAGGTTTATCTGTGTCCTCAGGGTTACCTGAGTAGGGACACATGGCAGAAAACATCCTGCAGCCAAGAAGTCTCCACCTTATAATTACAAGCAGAATGCAGAAAATAGAATATCATGTAAAAGAAGTTTTGCATCTGTGTCCTAGTCTATTGATTGGTTGATTGATTTTATCTATTGAATTTATATTTGCCCATATGATCCTGGGTTTTGGAAGTACACATAACTGCTTGTGCCACTGCGTTTTGCACCAGCTGAAGCTACCAGATAGTGTTCAAGGGCAGCCCCATATACAGCGCATTACAGTAGTCCAATTAGAAGATGACTTAGGTCATGAGTGTTTGTGAGCAGAACTGCCTGGTCCAGGAACAGGCACAACTGGTGCACAAAATGAAGCTGTGGAAAAGCCCAGTTAGCCACAATTCTTTGACTAGGAGCCATGAGTCCAGAAGGAGCCCCAGGCTGTGCATTGGGTCTCTTTGGGGCTGTACAACCCACCCAGAAGCAAAGATGCCATAATCCTGGAACTGGCAGGACCCAAAACCCAGAGCCACTCAGTCTTCTCAAGGTTCAGCTGAAGCCTGATGTTCTTCAGATCCTCCCAGCCTCCAGACACCTCCAGACTCTTTGAAAATAAGTGCCACTAAATTGAACAGTGCTCTTTCCCAGGTAAATTTGTATGGTATGTTACAAAGCTCTTCATCTAAAGTGATTCTCAAAATTATTTCTCAGATTCTATATTAATAGCATCTTCTAGATCATATTGTGTATTTTGTATGTTACTTGATTATTGCAGGATAATGTATTTATGACATTGCATTGCAGAATCTAAAAGAATTATGGCCACATTTCATTTCTATCCATCTGTATCCTCTTAAAAAATCATTATATTCATTTAGTAATAAGGTCCACAAATCCATCTCGAACTGGCATTATGTTGCCCAGAGACATAATGCTCTGTAAACAATCAGCCATATTTGTACACAAGGAAAGACATGTTGTGCAATGCCTGTAAGACATTTGGGATTTAATAATAATAATAAAGTTGGAAGGGACCTTGGAGGTCATCTAGTCCAACCCCCTGCTCAGGCAGGAAACCCTATACCATTTCAGACAAATGGCTGTCCAGTCTCTTCTTAAAAACTTCCATGTCCCAAATATGATTGTGTCAACTGCTTTTTGCTTAAGGTCGTAACACTTGTAAATAGTCAGTGTGGTCCCTGTCCCCAGTAGAATGAACACGCTAGATAATGTATTCTACTCCAAATTTATTTTCCTTTTAGGAAGTGAACACAGAAATATTAAAGGCATCTCTTCCTTACATAAACAATCCCGTCTCATCCCTGTTGCTAAGATTGTGAACCAATCGATAGACAAAAATGGCCAGATTTAAAGCAAGACTAATATGATAGCTCCATATGGAACGGCATATGAACATTGTTGGGAAGGTTCAGCTGTTGCAAAATGTACAGGCCTGTCATATAAGAAATGTGTCACTATAAGCAATTAATGCCAGTGTTTTGACATCTGCCTCTGCTCTTCTGGATCCGATTCAGTATGATAGCTGCAATCCAGAAAAACCTACCTTAGTCCCAACACAAAAGCAGGAGCAGTTCCTCAGCTAAGGTATAGCAATCTGCAGGACATGTGTATTAAGAGAGATTCAGCTGCATAACCTGCTGATCTATTAGAACACTTCACTCTGGATTACTGAAGGAATCAAACTGAACTGTCTTCTTGCTCTTTTTCACCGAGATTTCAGAATGGTTGCGCCCCACCGACTCACCAACTTGGCGCCCTCCAATAGGCTGGGCCAAGCTCCAAAATTCCAGCCAGAAGCTACACTCCAATCCAACACGTGCACTCAAAACGGTCGAGCTAAATTAAGTTTGAGGATCCTAAACGATCTTCATGGAATTTAATATTTTCTGGAAATAATAATGTATAGCATTTATTGACCCCTTCCTTCTCTACAGCTGTTTCACTGCGCCTTGCAGTTTTTCCGTGGAGATATAGAATATCTTCCTCTCAGTTGCTCGGACATTACCCCTGAATTGTATCTGAAGAGGGATGAGAGAGAAGAAAGGAGAGGAGAGAGAAAAGAGTAAAGGAGGGGAGAAGGAAGTAGGAAGGTTGGAGGAGAGAGTGGTGAAAGAGGAGAGGAGAGGAAGAAGAGGGAAGTAGGGAAGAAAGAGAAGGGAGAAAGAAGGTAGAGAAGAAGGAGTGGGGATGCAGTAAAAGGGGAAATGGGCGAGCAACACCAAAAGTCATGTGCATGTATTTATTTCATTAAAAGTATCTTATATATAAGAATGTAAAAAGAATGTATGTTAATATCTGATAAATATCACAGTATATGTATGGGGGAGAGTTTGGAAAAATAAAAAATAATTNGGCGGCAGAATAAGCAGATCCCAGAAGGTGTAGCCCGAGGAACACGCAGGAAAAGAAGAGGCGTGGCTTGTCTCGGAGAGGAGGCGTGTCCTGCGGTCGGGTAGGGGGAGTTCTTGCGCGTGAGGCGGAGCCGGACGGAGTTGGGTTCGGTCGGGCTGGGCTGCTGGCTGGCCAAACAAGCAGACGCTGCCGAGCGGCGATGTGTGTGTTGCGGCTCGAGCTCGGGCAGGCTTCGTGATTGGTCGGGGCGCGCTCGTGCCGGCGGTTGCTAGGCTCCTCTGCGCCGCCCCTCCCCCAGGTACGTGCCGCGCGCCGTCGCGCTTGCTCTGTCGCCTGGTCTCTCGGTCACTGTGCCGGTGGCGGGTCCCGGGAGGGGAGCGGCCTCCTCGCGGGCCGTACTTCGGAAGGGCTGGCGGGGGGGGGGAAGGAGCGCGCGAAGCCCCGTGGTAAGTGAGCCCAGGCGCCGGAGAAGCTCCGTAAGGGGGGACGACGGCATCGGCGGACGCCGGGGGTGCGGGACTCCCGGAAAGTCCTGAGGCCTCCCGGCGCCCCGGATTAAGTTGCAGCGGTTGGCGCTTCGGGCGTTCTCCCTCCCCCTGGCTCTGGCGCCTCCTTTCTCTCCCGGACGCGTCCTGGAGAGGCTTCCTCTGGTGATCTCCGCCGTGGGTCTATCACCTTGGGCCTGGGCCGCTGCCCTCCCTGCCGAAGGGGCGTGTGGCGGTGAGGTGGCCCGGCGAGCGGGGATCCTTGAATGCAACCGAGACCAGCTCAGCAGGTGCAGGTGGCTTTGGGGCACTGGGGTGTGCGCGCGGAGGTGCCTCGGAGCAGGTTGGTGAGCCGTGGTTGTCATTGGCGGGGAAACGGTGGAAAATTAAGAATTTCACGTTTTAACAGCCGAGGGTAGCAGTTGCTCCTTTGCCGTTTAGTGATCATTGCAGGCCTTTCGCAGAAACGCTGCTGCAGTTGTTTGTTTCTCTTGGTGAGGAATAGATGCTTTCTATATATGGTGCTACTGAACACGCAAGGTTCTTTTAGGTCTTGGCCAAAAGTTCCGGAGGTATCCCAAGTTAGAGACTCAAAAAAGGGGTTGGAAAAACGTTAAAAAGGTTCCACTCTGGACTATGTGCCGAAGAGACTAGTACAGTATAACATCCATTCACAATTTCCAGAATTCACAACTGCTGTTATTTGGTTTAGATAAAAGTATTCAGCATTGTGTCTCTGTGGGCCCTTCCAACAAGCTTGTAAGATAGGAAACTCAGAAATATAATCCTTTGCTGTCAGTAAAGTATGTGCTGGTTGGCTTGCAGCTGTGTAGCAAATTTTTACAGTTGGAAGTACTAGGGGCTTTTTAAGTGCTAGGCAGGAGATAGTGTTTTCCTGTTGGCACATGCTTATTTATATATTAAAGTTCTCTTCATGTTTCTGGCCTGGAGAGTTAGGCCTGCAGGAATCATTGACAAGTTAAATGTAAGTTTGTTTAAAAAGGTCGATGTATTCACCAGAGGTTCTATTGATCTGTAAAGTAATGTCTTGGAATCATTATTCTTGTAGGTAATGCTGTCATGATACCAGTAAGTGCCCTGGCATCCACCATATGGAGAATGAACTTTGCATTTCAAAAGCTGAATTTAGTTCAAGCATTCAACTAAATTTATAAATCCTCTGTATATTTAGAAGCGATACGTAAGGGCATGTTCAAATAGTGACTTTCTTAGCTGATGTTGTAGTGGACATTTTCCCTATATTGCACTGTTTCCACAATTATTTGTTCTGGATATATGAATGTGTACAGAACTTATTTACACCGGTTGTAGGAATTAGACGCTATTGCTTTTAGATAGTTGATCTTTTTAAAGAGTTCCAAAGTAGTTGATGCTTAAGTATGTATTGTGGACTTGGTTTCTGGGGAAATAACTCCTAGTATAAATGTTACTATATTTGAAATGTTGCATACAGTGTTCAAAGTTATGTTTCCAGGAAATAATACTAAAAAGCCTTGTTTATCATGCATGTAGCATAAATATAGCAGAAGAAATAAAATCCTTTAAATGCATGTGTTGATAGTTTGAACTTCATTAACTGCTCTAAAACAATTCCAATGAAGGCCAGGGCAACAGAAATCTATTAGAGAAAATTTTACAGTACATTTTAAGCTGTGCCAGTATCTTAATAAAGCTATGGGGAACTTCAAAGCATGATTGCAGCAAAAGTTTAAAAATCAAATACAAAGTTTTTAATTTCTAACACAAAGGCAGAGTTAATTAAGAAAAGAAAAGGGGTAACTACAGTTTGCTTTTTTTCCATAGAAAGGCAGCTGCTTTTTTTGAAAATCTGGAAAGACCTCACGGTTTACTTTTTTATGTGCTGTGCTGAAGTTCTAAAACTAGACCTTGATCCTTGGAGAGAGTAAGCAGAATGATTTTCTCTGTTGTGTTCTTTTTCTCCATTAATATTTCACAGAGAGAAGTTACTATGTAAACAGCTTCCACCTCAATTCATACGTCATTTGCTGATTTTTAGATTGAAATATTACGGTACATGAATTCCTAAGATGTTTGTGTTCTATCTTGAAATTATTTGAGTCCTTTATAAATTATGGGCTAATTTTTATGTTACTTTTCAAACAATTATTATGTTCTGAACTTATGTCAATTTAAGAGAGAGGCTGGCTGTGGTAGCAATTTGCAAACTAAGAAGATATTCCAAGAAGGCAAGCGAAAAGAACGTTTCAGGAGGCATATGCTGAATTTAGAGTTAATAATAAACTAAAGCAGTTATTTATTTCAGTAGAGTCAGTCTCTCTTTGCTGTTATTTTTGCTTAAATATTTTGAAGGATAGATGAGACCAAAATGTTTTTTCAACTTTTCATTTCTAGTACAATTATTCATAGAAGGGGAGTGTTTTGTCACTATCAGAGAATGGTGTACTAACTTTATTCCAGCTGTTCTTTCTCTGTGATATGAGGTTGTATTGTTTTCCCCTTGTGAAGGTGTTCTTCTTGTGATGCAGGGTTATAATTTCTAGGTCTCTCTTGGGCTCCTGGCTATGAAATCAGAATATGCTGGCATTGAGCTGTCTAGCTTAAGACACTGAATAACTTTTTATGTGATTAATATTAAGTACAATTTGCTTGGGACATCAGTGGAGCTATTGGTTAAATGGCAAGTCAAAGGTGGTAAAATTATTCAATATTTTATATTGACCTGCTTTGATAAGAAAGTTGTATAGCTTTTACTGCCTAAAAGATTAGTAGGTTTATTATACAATATACTAACCTTTTGTATTAAGTGAATAAAAAATGTTTTATGGTCAACTTTTGGTTCAGCATAAGGGCTTCCCTTACTTGTACTGAGAGTCCTAATAATTTAAGGGGGAAAAATCATCTATAGAAAGATACTTTCTTAGTTTAGGGACAAGGAAAGTTCTTCAATGTACAAAAGGATTAATTTTCTGAGTACCAATGCAAGATGTTTTATGGATCCCCATGTTTACTAAGAGGTAGCTATTTTAAATGTGTTACTAAGGCACATTCTTTTCTCAAATGCACAAAGAATGAAGAAAAGTTCCTTTTAATAAAGATGTATGGTGGTATGTTGGCTGTAACCTGCATACCAATTATGTTTGTTCATTAATTCCCAAATAGTGTATCAGTTGTGCTGTATACTTGCTATGCTAAATTAGTTAAATAAAGAGTACTGTGCATACTTAGTATGCACACAAACTATAGGCTGATGCTGCATATGCTCTTATCTCCAATCAGACTTCACTGGAGGTATGCAGTTCTGTGTAGTCTCTGCATTCATTATAATTTGAGCATGCAGTCACTTCCAATTCTTGACATGCAGCAGGATTCTTGCCTTCAAAGGAAGCTGCCCATTGTATTCAGCCAGATGGCATGCCATGAACACTGATGTATGCAAAAATGGAGGTATTCCTTTGAATGGGCATATTTCTATGCACTCCAGAATAAATCCTTTTAAGTCTAATGTTTAGAATAACTCTAGTAAGTAAATGTACATTTTTCAGACATTTGGGAAGCATTGCACCAATTTAACTGAGTTGATAATGATTAATGTAATGCTTGTTTGTATATGAATTGGGCTTCTTAGTTAGCTTGTAAACCACTATTTGAAATAATCCAAAATAATATGGCTCTTAGAATCAGTCCAGAGCATTGAAGAGTAACAGCATACTGGTACATTTCTATTGTCATAATTTGGGTAAAGACAAAAGAGTTCCATATACACATTTTGCTTCTATTTTAGCTACCTTGTATTTGATTATAATTCTTCCTTGGCTAAAGTATGATGGTAACTTCAGCATATAAAATAAAAAATGCATTTGTAGTGTAAATATTTTGGTCTGTTTCAGTAAATACCTTAAATGGAAGAGAAGCCTTAATTTTTTTATTGTGAATTTGATAAATTGTTGAGTTCCATTGTTAAACATCAACACATGTGAAGTGCTTTTTTTGTTTCTCTTGAAGAGAGACTGGTATATTTCATATATCATTCCTTTTTTTTTAACTTCCCATACATAATTACTTGGTTCTGTACAAGATTTAACTAGTAAATTGCTACCATAAGACTTAACTCATAATGGAAGCCCTTCCAAAATAATATGCGAAGGCAATAATAATTGATTGTAAGTAGCTTTAGAAATCACCACAACAAATATGATAGGATTATTGCAGAATTGTTATCTTAAGAATTGAATCTTAGAGCATATAGAGCTTTTATATACTTGATAACAGTGATAAAATGGACTACTTAGTTGTTGCAAAATATTTATATAGTTAGCTTGGGATGTATCATCAATAATCTTAATTACTAAAAGAAGAAAGAAAAAAGGTGCAAAGTAGAGGTTTTCATATCTACTATTTCTTTGTGAATTGAGTTTTAAATGCTAATCATGAGAGACATTAAATACATCTTGACATTTCACTAGCCACAGCAAGTGAATATGTGTCAGCACATATTCATTGTCTTACATGGCATTGCCAGAAAGTCATTGTACCAAGAAATAAATTATGTAGTTTTTAAAGACATCAGATGCTGGTGACAAAGGATGAATAGATCATTTTTGGATTTTCTGTTAATTTCTCCAAGATTCTTAAGTAAATTGCCACCTGTTTGTGATTTTTTTTTCTACTGTTATCATATAATCTTGGTGGTTAATATAAAGAAAAGCAGTTTAAATTTAAAGCATTTATGGAATGAGGAGACAAAGTTTCATGTAGAAAACAGTGAAAGAATAGAACTGAGTATTGAATATATTATCAATATATTAAAAATTAGGCAGCAAAATCTCCCAGGATCTGTAGTGGGAATTAGAAATATTTATGTCAGTCTAATGTATAGAACTGGTTATTACTAGTAGTAAACTAACATTTTCAACTCTAGAATAATGGCTAGCTAATACAATAAACAATTTTCGCGATGATAACACTGAACTCTATTAAAATTTCATCTTCACCAGTGATCAAATTCTGGTTTTCTCAGACAAAATAATTGAAAAAAATCAAATATTTTTAAGGATAGGCATTTTAACTCAGTATTGCAAACATGGCGAGATCCAACATGATTAATAAGGGGCCATTTTTGTTACCAGTATGTAGACCTACAACGCAAGTAGTCAATGCTTTGCTCATGGACTTCCTGAAGACATTTAGCTTCCTACTATAGGAATATTGTTGAATTAAATGGATTCCTGGTTAGATCCAGCATTACTTTTCTGTTTTAATTTGTAAACGTCTTTTTACAGAAAATTGTATCTACAGTGTCAAAAGAATATAATTTCAAGTTCAAAAGATCTCAGTTTTTACCTAGTTCAATACTTGTCAGTGCAGAGTTGTGGTGTTACAATGTCCCTTATTTATTTTTTTATGTTGTTTAATAGAATTAAATCAGCCTTCCTACTAAAATTTCATTTGCAGTTATTGAATCAATTTTGCCTTTTGTTTTAAAAATGAATTAATAAATTCTGGATCAGTGGTGGTAACTTATTCTTTACAATTCTTTAAAATGTCTTCAAAAGTAAATATGAAAACCAGTGTCAATTATATAAACTTCCTTAAGAATGAATATGGTTTATGGGGAAAATATAAAACTTCCTCTCTAAAAGTAGATTACTACTATCTTTGATAGCTCCCACACAGATATTATCAGTTTGACAAAGAATAAATAATTTCTTCTAGAAGGAATAGATGGCTGGCTTTACATTTATTAGGCTGGGGATTGGAAAAGAGGAAAGTCTCTAGCCACTGTGTATTGTGCAGTGGAGTGAAAAGATGTAATTAATCAGTCAGAATTTTGTGTAAGCAATTACAGAGATTACTTGTAACTTTTCATTACTGTTCAGTAATGGAATGTCATAACAAAAGTATGTGAAACCAGTATTGTTAATTATAGGTGGAGCTGATAAGATGTGCTTAACTCAGAAGTAAGGTTGACTAACTTGTAGATTTGAATTGTTCACAATAAACCTTGTTCACACTAAATTAACTTCTGGTTTGTTCAAATTTTGTACATCAAGAGATTAAAGAAAACTGTATAAAAGCCCCAAGCTGCTGTCAACAGACTCACTTTCAAAGCTGTTACATTTTCATAGCAAATTTGTTGTTTAGTTTGTAGTCAGGTGGGTTGGAACTATTTGGTCATGAAGAACTTAATATATGATACCTAATAAAGACCTGAAAAATATTTTTAACTTCTGGATATTGACCACAAATAGCTGGTTAATACAATTATGATATTTTGTTGTTCTCAGATTAATATTATGCATGCACACAAATTTGAATGTATAATTTTTATTATGTCATGTAGTAAAACATTTAACTTATTCTTATTGCAAGCCTTTGCGTGTTGTAAGTTGATCTAGTGTCATAGAACAGGCATTCTTATAAGCTGCCTAGAGCAGTGATGGTAAACCTTTTAGAACCTTTTAGAGACCGAGTGCCCAAAAACCGCCCCCGCCCTGCCCCTATCTTGCCCGCTCCGCCCCCGCCCTGGCTGCCCTGACCCCAGCCTGCCCTCACCCCGCATCCTGCCCCATCCCCTCCCCCACCCACCCGCAGGGCCACTCACCGCCTCCACGGCCCGCTGCAGATTGCCCAGGCCATGGCGGCCACACCCTCCACCGGCGCCCCACAGTATCATCTGCGCGGGACATAAGGGCAGTCTGATCCCGGCGACTCTCTGGGGGTGACTTTCCTCTGGGGGGCTGCTGGTGAGGAGGGGGCTGTGCGGGGGGAGGCGGGGCTGGGCGACGGCACGCATGCCCACAGAGAGGGCTCTGAGTGCCGCCTCTGGCACGCGTGCCATAGGTTCGCCACCACTGTCCTAGAGTCACCTTGTAGGGAAGATGGGTGACATAAAAAATTAATAAATAAATAAAAAAATAAATTCTGAATTTTATTTTGGGAGATTTAAATCAAGAAAAACCTTGAGTACTAATTTGTTTAATTAGGGGCTACAGTGATATAAAGTAAAAAAAAAGTCAGGAAATGTAATTAAGCAGCTCAGCAGTACTCTGGTGTTTGACTTGAGAATTGTCCTAAGTTGAAAATCCATGAAAAATTGGCTTTTTAATTCAGCATTGGGGAAATTGAAATGAACAATGATTTTCATGGGGCCAAGAACATGGATAATGGTTGATTCTGGGGAATGGGGGAAAAGGATTAGAGAGAAGTTCAGTCTGATTACCATCATGTATCTGAGATTTGTTTCCTGCTTGACAGCCATTGAATTCAATCCAGATTTTCCAGCCTGTTAATTAGCAGAGAATGAGAAAATGAGAGAATGTGAATGTAGATTGTGGTGTTTAAAGCAAAGCTGTAGTCCCTGACAATTTTGTTAGCCAAGTGCTATCTCTTTTCTTATGAAATTTGATTTATGCCATGCCTTCCTTTGCCTATGTCACCTTGGCTAAGTATCTCTAAACATCCTACTCTATAAATAGAAAACAATTACAATTAAAGAGTTCCCTATCCTGTTCCTGTAGTTTGGTAATTTTGGAAAAATAAATAAATAAAAATCCATGTTACGGCAGATTCCTTGTAATCTTAATTGTGTTTTCACAACACTTATCTGAGACAGTTGAAGAACTATTAGCTGCATTAGCACAATATGATAAACTTGGCTAACTTTTCACTTTAGAGAGGGAGGGGGTTGGCTCATGAATGTAACCCATTTGGTTTGTTATTTCTCAGATGGTTTTTTTGAGAACCCAGAAAACAGATTAATAGAGTAACCAAGTTAAGTATGTTGTGCAAACATACTACATATCCTGTGTTACTTAGTGGAATCAATTATGATATTCTTTTGCTTTAATTTTGTGTTAATTCAGTATGTTTTCTTTGCATTCCCAATCTGTGTACTACTGCTTAATTTAGAGTGCACTGCAGACATTTATACTAGTCCAGGCATGCTGATTTGCTCACTTTTAATATTACCACAGTAATATCCTAAATATAGGTTAGCATGTCAGTTTGGAACATCCTGTTAAGAAGTTAAAATATCTGGAATGCTAATAGGTTTTTGGAGAGTTACAAGCCCTTACTCTATAGACGTCAGTGGATGTATTTTAGTATGTAAGTATAACAACATATAACAACATATTAGAATTGAAGGGGGAGCAGCTGTACTGTCGCCAGTAATAAGGAAGGATCTGTCTAGTTATGCTGAAGCTTTAAGTTTGTTGTTTAAAGACATACTTGTATTGAGTTTATAAGTTTATAAGTTTATAAATATCCTAGTCTGATGGTAGGAATGTCTCTTGGGCCATTTTCATATTTTATGAGCATACAATTTCCATTTATAATATACAGTTGAAGCTAATTGTAAGGGAATGTGTGTTGCAGTGAAAACAAAGAATCTTGTGGGTAAACATTATTCAAATTGTTATGGTATATCTTTTATTAGAAACATGGAATATTAATTTGAATGTTAAGAATAGTTTCCTCTACCAAGTATTAAATCCTTATGCTAAGAAAGGATGAAACTGGTAAATTGGAACAGTACAGTAGTTGAACATATTTGTTCCTGGCATGAAATATCTGACTACTAAAACATGACTAAAATACAGCTTAGATTAGATAGTGTCAAGCAAAGTTATTCTTCCTCTTGAGAATTTGTACTGTGATTTCAGTATGCAATCAAATTAAAAGATTTGTTTAGAAGTTTGGGTGGAAAACAGACATCCTGAAATTGACCAGAATTAATTCAATTAATTTCTGGAGTTCTGATATGGACACTGATTTCCCTCTTCCCTATTTAAAATTTTCTTTCTTAGTAATTCAAGTCAGTGCTTTATATATCTAGTATTCTGGGTGGAGAGTTTAAAAGTTTTCTTCCTTTTTAAAAATGAAGCTATAGTGAAATGTATTGCTTCCTAGTAGTTATCTTGGGATTGGATGCTATTTGACACATTACAGGGGGCTTTGTAGGATTAAAAAAGAACCTTGGAAGTCTTCACACACACCCTGCAAATCCAGGGAAAGAACCCTCATATCATATCTCATGCAAACGTCTGTCCAACATTTACTTGAAAATCTGTACTACCCGTGTTTCCCCGAAAATAAGATCAGGTCTTTTTTTTGGGGGGGGGGGCTCCAAAAGAGGCACCAGGTCTTATTTTCGGGGGGTGTCTTTTATACTGACCTCCGGCACTGACAGCCCCGCCCAGCAGGTCCACTTCTTCTGGGGTTGAAGGAGCAGCTTCATTCTGCAACTGCATTCCGGCCTGCATTTCGCAGTCAGGTCACTGCAGCCAATTCAATCCATAGCTCGGTTCTCGGCTGCAGAGGTCTTGCAGAACCGAGCTATGGATTGAATCCACAGCTTGGTTCTCAGCTGCAGAGGCCTTCTGGAAAGGCCTGTGACTGAGAAATGCAGGGCTGGCTGCAGAAGATGCCTCAGAAGAAGTGGGCCAGCGAGGAGAGGCCTGGCTGCAAGGTGAGTGGGTGCAGCGCGTGTGACCCCACCCCCAGTCTAGCTTGATTTTGGTGTGTGCCTTGCCGCAAACTGGGGCTTATTTTTGGGGTAGGGCTTATATTAGGTCCACCCCCAAAAATCAAGCTAGGGCTTATTTTCAGGGTAGGCCTTTTGGGGAAACAGGGTAATAGAGCACCCAGGACACCAGAAGGTAGGATATTCCATTGCTCAATAGTTCTCACAGTTAAGAAATTTCTCCTTATTTTAAATTTGGATCTACCCTTGGGTGCTGTGGAGAATAATCCACACTCTCTTCCCTGTGACAGCCCTTCAAGTAGGGAAGGCTGCTATCATGTAGCCTTAGGCTAAATACATTACTTCAATAGTTCTTCATATGATTTAGTCTCCAAGCCTCTCGGTATATTTGTAAGTTTTTTCTGAATTCTTTCCAGTTCCTCAGCATCCTTCCTGTATTGCACAATGTTTATGAAAATATTGAAGAGGACAGGACTGAGCCTACTCAGGTACCCTATTACGTCTCTCCATGTAGACCTAGATCTATTAAGAACCACATGTATTGAGTATGGTGAGTCAGTTAATTGTGAATGCATCTGACAGTGGTACCTCCAGCCTACATTGTTCTGCTTTATCAAGAAGGAAACTGTGGTCAGCTTTATTAACTGCTTTATTAACTCTAAGCATACCCCATATACAGGTTTCCTTTGGTCTACTAATTAGTCACTTTATAAAAAAAGAAGAAATAAGGTTTGTATGGGACAATATATTTTTAACAAACTCATGTTCAACTGAAATACTGTGCATTTGATCAGTGACCAGCAAAATTTTGAAATATATAATACAAAAGTAAAATCAAATGAGTGAGCTAAAGTACTAGCATAACAAAGATTCTCTATAATAAAGACATAGCATATAACTACTATACTGGTGTGTTAATTACCCGTGCAAGTGTAAATCTAAAATATTACAATCTATGAGATAAAAACACATATCAGTTAAAACAAGATCGCTAACACATAATGTAAATTGTGTAATGTATAAAAAATGGAACATAGTAAAAAGTGATGAATAAAAACGCTTGTTATTTCTGTAAACAATTATGCCTTATTTTTATCACGGCAATCAGAATTTGGCTACTGCAGAAGTGATAAATATTATAGTTGGAGGTTCTGAAGTAAAAGGTTTTTTTCCCCAGCTTTTTAAAACTTAGTTTGTATATCCACAATTACTGTTTTCTTAAATATTTTTTTTTGTTTAGGGCATGTTTGAAATATCCCCAAAATGTCCACTTTAAAAATATTTTTGAGCTTTTGATAGAGATGTGTTATAGCTTTTAATTCTGACATGGATTCCATCAGGTAATAAAGCAACTCTAATGCCTTTAAAGTCACCAAATTGCCTCGTCCGTATTATTTCATTAGAACTTGCTTAAACTGAAGATACCGATGTGGCAAATTGGGAAGACCAGAGTGAACTTGAAGATGGGCAAAATCCCATTTAAAGGCATGATTCCAACTTCTGCCTGAGCTTTCCAATAGTAGATTTTTTTCCAAAATATTAGATATTTATGAGTCTTATTATTAGTTTACATTCCAATACACGGCCCAAGATAATTCACTGCTTGTACTCCTGGAAATAAAAGGCCTTTTCTGCTGTGTGTTGTTCCAAGTATTTGCCATGACTGCAACGGAAATAAGTAACTTTCCAACTTAGCCTTGAGATCAGATTCATAAGTTTCTTTAGCACCCACATTTCTATATCTTTGCTTCAAGCACAGTATAGTTGAACCAGGAAAGTTATCTTTTCATGTAATTGAATAGAGGTTTTTTTTATAGATATATTAAGCTGGTAAAAAGCTTTGATCTTTCTGCATCAACAAAAAGATGCAGTACTGAAAAGGAAAAATAAATGGAGAAATTGTCTCTGATACTAATATTCAACCTCATAAAATTATTTGAATCAGACAATTCTAGCTTAGGATTTTTTCAAACAATTTTTATGTGCAGAATTATTGAAAAGTGTTCTCTCCATTTGCATTCTGAAGTAAAACAGTCTTCAGAAAGGCAAAACGTATTGTTGTGGATTGAAGTATCTAAGACAGTAATTGGGCTAGTTGTTGCAGACTAGATAAAAACATGTAACTTGGTATCAGTTAATAGGCGGCACAAATAATGAAGTTCATTGTCCCAATTGTAAAACCACAGATACCTCTGATTTTATAGAGTGGCACAACAATATGGTTTGTGCAAAAAATTAAAAACCTTTAAGTACAGAATTCAAACACTTTTTCTATAGAATACTAGCTTTTTTTTTTTACTTTCGTGTGCAGCTTTATCAGATCCAATGATTAGTAGTGCTTTTTATTCAAGATATATGAATAAGGATTAAAATATGGGGTGAAATATAGCACTTGATTTTAAAGAATTCATTAACATTCCAAACTATTTCAAAACCTTTGTCCCCAGGACAAAAGATGATAATATAGAACTGTGCATTTCTGACAGTTAAAACCCCACTTCTTATATGATTACATTTTTGACAGATATCCTCAACTTATTAGAGATTGAATGTAGATTTGATTTTAATCTAAATATTTCACTAAAACATCTAACACTGTTACCTAAGACAATTAACATTCTTGCCACTGTCTCTTTTGGTGTTGGTTGAAATACTTCCTTCAGAACATGAGTAACAAAATGTCTGATTAGACTGCTTGCTTTTATTTGTTTTAAGAACATTTGACCAATGTCCAAATACTTTATTTACCATCTCTGCTGCTGAATTATGTGGATTCAGTAGCAAAACTTTCTATATTTTTTTTCCTTTTTAACTCGTGCAAAACTTCATATCCAAGATACATGACCATATCACAAGAACATTTTTTATTGTTTACAAAGCATATGACTCTACTAATTTGTATCTTGAGTTGATAAATAGATAGCCTATGAATCCCAGTGTGGAAAAACACTGGTTTCATTAATAGATCAAATAAATAACTTTTGGATGTTTGAAAGAGCTATGGTGGTGCAGGGGGTAGAATGCAGTATTGCAGGCTAACTCTGTTCACTGCCAGGAGTTCGATCCTCACTGGTTCAAGGTTGACTCATCCTCATCCTTCCAAGGTCAATAAAATGAGGATCCAGATTGTTAGGACAACATGCTGACTGTAAACCGCTTAGAGAGGGCTGTAAAGCACTATGTAGCAGTATATAAGTCTAAGTGCTATTGCTATTGAAGCACCTAACCTTGATAAAGAGTATTCTTCTGCATTCTGTGCTGAATATGGATGTTACTTGATTAGAAGAAATAACTTTAATGGAACTTTAAACAAAACCTAAAACTGGCTTTTCAACATTCAACATTTTTTTTTATCCTTTATATTTCTTCACAGAAATAGTTAGGTGTTGTTTTCTTTATAGTTAGATGTTGTTTTTGTTTTGTACTTGGAATATCTAGGTTCAGATGTAAGTTCAAACTACAAACAACACTGGAAATGAGGTACAAGCTCTTAGGGCATTTTTTTTTCTTGGTTTATACCCTGTCTTTATATCAGTATAGCACTCAGGTAAATCAGCAGGCAAAAAGAGAAGCGAAAAACAACAGTTAAAATCCATTTAAAACAACAGTTAAAATCATCCAGTTTAATCTCACCCTGGTTTTAAGAAAGATATAGCATGAAATGAGTGGGTATCACCAATCTTTAACAAAGTGCATTCCTTAGCTTGAAAGGAACGCAGGATTGAGCTGAACATTTTTCAGACATCAGAATTTTCCACTCTAGGCAAATTTGGCAGTTTCAAAGTTACATGCAATTTTATTTTCTGACAGTTGCTCTAAATGAGAATCTAAAGCTACAGTACAACTGCATATTATAGGTATGCTGAATGACTGCCATGTTTAGCGACCATTCAAAGTTGACAATGCTGAAAAGATAAAGTAATTTTACAACCAGTCCTCGCATAACTATTGCACTGTCCCGCAGCCCTGTGGTCACTATTTGCGTGCTTCACAGAGTTAATGCAGAAGCCAGCATAAAATTGCAAGTCTCACTTAATGACTGCATCACCTAGTGGTGGAGTTGCCAGTCCAAATTGTGCTTGTTAAATGTGGACTATCTGTATTTTTTAGCCAATTGCTCGACATTTTTCCATCAACATTTCAATAAATATTTTTCTTCTCCCATCAAAGTATTTTGTTCCTTTGACAATACAATTCCCCCCCAAAAATCCACATTTCCAAGTGCAAGTTATTTTTTACATCTTAATTCTATTATCAGTGGCTTATGAATTATGTGGAGGATAAAGTGGAATAATCCAGAATATGTTATTTTGAAGCTGCTAGGAAAAAAGAATTTTGTGTAACTTGAACAAATTTGTATCAGAAGTATCTGTCCTCTTGTAGATTTTCTGAATTTTTGCATATTTTATAACTTTCTAACTTTCAGTAGACTATCAGAGCAACATGTAGATCCTAATGATATAAGGGGGTTTGAACAAAAACCCTTAAAAGTGCTTGCTTGTTTGTCCTCTATGATGTAATGTACCAGTGTGAAGAATTAATTACTCCTTTTTGTTCTGTCACATTTACCGGCAGTAAATGTAAACCACACCTCCTGTAATTAATGATCGCCCTTTTACAACTTCAAGTGGGAATTTTGGGCCATTCCTCCTACTTGCAACATCTAACATGGATTGCTCATATAAGATCCTGTCATATTTCAGTGGATGTTTAGAGCTGGATTTTAACTTGGCCATTTGAAAACATTGAATTTGCTCTTCATCTTGTAATTTGCTCTTCATCTTATAGATTTGCTGATATGTGGAATTACTGTGCTTTGAATGTTGGACAAATGGCATAATATATTCCTACAGAACTAAACAAAATTCATAATTTCTTCAGTGAAGGTAGGTTGTCTAGGTTTTGCAGCAAAATATATCCAAATTGGAACACTGCTTCAGCATGAGACTTTTTTCATGAAATTCATTGTTTTGTTTCTGCCACACGATAGCCATTTAGTCTGATAAAATAAACTTTCGGCTCTTCTGTCTAGAGCCGGGTGTCAAACTCAATTTCACTGAGGGCCGCATCAGCATTGCGGTTGCCCTGGGGGTGTGTGTGGCCAGAATGGGTGCAGCCTACTGGGTGGGTGTGGCCTACTGGGTGGGCGTGGCCAGTTCTACATCATTCGCGTCAAGGGTGCCTATGGGGGCCTGGGCAGGAGTGGGATAGATCTGAGGGTCTCTGGCAGAAGGGGGTGGGACCAGGGCAATTGCCAAGGCATGGTCCACAGGGGCAAGTGCCAAGATGGCCACCACAAAATTGTACATTGGCTCCCAGCCGGCCAGGGCCAAGGCAGCGGTGGCCGTTCCCTCACTGTTCCCAAGATGGCTTCACGGGCCACATGAAACCACTTCACAGGCCGCATCCAGCCCGCGGGCCTTGTGTTTGACATGTCTGGTCTAGAGGAAATTCCACCAGAAATTTGCAGGATACAATTGTTGTTTGGCAAAGTTGAGATGAACATTAAAGCTTTTCTTATTCAACAGTGGTTTTCACCTTGATCTTTCCTTGAAAAACAAGTAGTTTGGAGTAATCATGAAACTTTTATTGTACCGATGGTCCTCAACATATGATCACAATTGAGCCCAAAATTTCTGTTGCTAAGTGGGACAGTTGTTAAGTTAATTTTGTCCCATTTTATGACCTTTCTTGCTGTAGTTGTTAAGTGAATCACTGCAGTTGTTAAGTTAGTAACATGGTTGTTAAGTGAATCTGGTATCTACATTGACTTTGCTTGTCAGAAGATAACAAAAGGGGATCACATGACCCTGGGACACTGCAACGGTCATAAACGTGAGTCAGTTGCCAAGCATCTGAATTTTGATTGCATGACCATAGCGATACAGCCAGTCATAAGTGTGAAAAATGGTCATAAGTCACTTTTTTCAGTGCCGTTGGAACTTTGAATGGTCAGTAAATGAACTTTTGTAGGTTGAAGACTATCTGCCTTTTGAATTAGTAGACTGATTCTTTGAGTCTGAGCCCAACATTTTAAGGTATATGAATGCATATTAGAAACTTTCCAGTGTTTCATATCTTATTAGACCATACAGAAAGTCTTCAATACTTGTTAGGGATCATTAGAAAATCTTTATTTGGAGAAACAAGTTGTAACTGAGGTGATGGAAAGTGATGACGACGCTAAGGACCAAAGTTTATACAATTAGGCTTCTCTCTTACAGCTTTGAAGCAATGTAAAATACAAATGCAAATGCAAAGTACATTCATAGTCAAACAATTGTTCCATTTACGAGCCCCCTCCCCCGTCACCCACTCACTGAAAAGGAATTAGCTTTATTACCATGACTCTGGAAAGTTACTGTATTTGTTAGATTGAAACTTTTGGGAGACTCGCTATGAGATTGTAGACATTTTTGCAAAGGTTATTCTTGTCAGGTACTTCTCTTGCTCAGGGAATTTCTTGAATCCACTGGCTGTTCGATTCACATTTTTGAGTAATTTTTATACAGAAGGTCTTCTATTAGTTGAGGGCGGAAATGAAAAAAAAGTTTTCTGTTCTCTTGTGAAAGACTAGTACTGTAAACTTTGTGTGGAGGGCTTGGTCGATGTTTCTTGGCACTTTCATACCTTCTTGGTAATATAGTGTAATTTATATGTTTTTGAATGTATTTTATCTTAAAGCAGGGTTCATAGCGTAGCCCTGTATCTAACAGATAAATAGGCATTAAGAAACAAATTCTCCAGAATTTGGATGTTATGCATCATTATTCAGCCCTTTGGCAATTAATGACCATTTCCTCATGTTCCAAGAGGAAATTTTACTTAGGTTTAC
>NW_015386942.1:377060-378113 GCF_001527695.2 Protobothrops mucrosquamatus
CCTGAAGTCCCTTGTACCCAATAAGACTAAGTCTGAGATAGCCACGCCTCTTGCCTGGTCGCACATGCCCAGTTCCGACTTAGTCTTCTACCCAGACAAGGCGTGTTGGTTCTTCGCTCCAGACTCAGGTTTTATTAAACTATTTTTCCTCTCAGTAGGTTATCTCTCCCTTCTCCCTTAAATCCCTCACTGTTTGTTTTCTTCATTCCCCCCCATCCCTCCATTTCTTTTTACAGTTGTTTACTTTTGAGATTAGTGTTCCTTTTCCCTTGGCAAAGGCATTTAAGGATTGGAGGGGTTTTTGTTTCATTTTAGCAGCTGCTGCAGTAAATTCCTTTTGAAGCTTGATTGCTTTGGGGGAGCTTGGGACTGCTGCTAAAGCCTCAAACTGCAGCAGATCCCTAATCTCTCTGGGTGAGTTTCAGTTCATTGTGGTGTAATGGCTGCCATTTTCGCTTTCGCTTTAGCTGCCTCCTTGCAGGCAGAGCCACATGGCAGGTATCCGCCATTTTAAAATTGAGGCCTGCACTGCAGGAGAGGCGTAGAGCACCAGTTTGATCGCCACGTGTCTGGTGAGTGCCATTTTGTCATCGCCTTATTGCATTCCGACTGCTCAACTCCTTCATTGTTAATTATAAAGGAGTTTCCAAATCAAAACCAAATTTCTGCCAGTGGCTGATTTCTGTTCCCCCCCCCCTTTTTATTCTGGAAAGCAGAAATAGGGATTTCAATACCACGTTGTTCCCAAACACTTATCTTTCACATTGCCCCTGGCAGGTATAGAGTATGCAATTATTTTCATTGGGAGTTGGTCTCCCCTTGCCTATTCTTCACTAGCTCCTAATCATAACATTCTGTGCCACAGTGTTTTCTCCACGGGGCTATATACTGGTCTTACCAGTTCTGAAAATTTCTTTTGGGCCTCAACTCCTAGCCTGTTTCTGACCCACCCTCAGACTTGTTCTGAAGGGTCTCAGGCCTCACCTATTCATAGGTCACCAGGTTAATCTTCCAGCCTTCATCAGCCTGGACATCCCACCCTCAGCCTTGTGC
>NW_015386942.1:382438-424335 GCF_001527695.2 Protobothrops mucrosquamatus
AAAAAAATGGCGGACAGCCTTGCTTGGCGACCCCCGTGAAATGGTCGATCGACCCCAAATGGGGTCGCGACCCATAGGTTGAGAATCGCTGGTTTAGAGTTATTCCAAGACAAGAAACAGTTTAAATGTAAAGAAGTACATTTCAGATGACTGCCAGGAAAATATTTCTAAATGTAAGAATTGTTCAGTAATAGAACTCTTACTTCACTGAAAGTGTTTAAATAACACTTAGTAGCAGTTTGCTTGGATTTGTAGTAATGGATTTCTGCATGGGCAGGATTTATCTTAGGTAATCTTCAACATGCCTTCCAGGCACTTCATTTTATAACATATAGAGCAGACCTGGGCATTTAATGGCCCATGGGCCACATCCAACCTGTGGGTAGTCCCAGTCTGGCCTGTGTTATCAGCATGGGACAGGGCATTTGTGTTGCATTGGCGGAGGTAGCAGTGTGGCATCAGTAAAGGGCAGGGTGTCTGTGCAGCATCAGGGGTGGGGTGGAATAGCATCAGGCAGAGCGGTGGGGGACAGCCCTCCACAACAGTCCCAACTTCTCAGTCCCTTGGAAAAGTTAATTACCACCCCTGTTACAGAGTATTCAAATTGTCTTGATTCCACCTGATCCATGTGGTCATAGTCATTTGACTGTCATATTTTGCTTGACCAAGTTAATTTATGGAAGAGGAGAAACATACATATTTATTGAGCACTGACCCCAAAATATATCTTTGTTTAATGTGAATGTTTTTTTAGAATATGCAGTGTTTTGCCAAATCTAGGAAACAGAGCAAGTAAATTCTTTAACCATTTTCTTTTATTCAGAGCAATTATTTTGATTATTTCTTACTGAGTTCCTGGTTTGTCAAAAAGTCTTCATACTTAAGACACTACAAGCTTTTATTTTTGTTTACTACTGACAAACCTTTTGGTTTGTCAATACCCCTTCAGCTTATCACCAGAACCTAAGAGAATAAAAACTCTTTTAGTTTTGTGGCATCATTTCTCTTATTGCTGACCTAAGTGGTTGCTTTTTTTCAAATGTGTAATTGCTACAGCACAGCACTCTGAAAGTTATGCTACTATTTTTTTTAACATTTTCCATTCCCTAATTATCTTATTTTTATTTCAGCTATTTGCATTTTGTGTTGTCTGTTTTGTTCCTCAATTCCAAAGAGGCTGACTAGTTTGGCTTTATGAGAATTCTTTTTAATAAAATATGCCCAGTTTTTCCTATAAAAATGTATCCTGCAGATACGTTAAAACAAAACAATAATTAAAAAGATGAAAACTGAAACACAGAAATAAAAGAATAAAAAGAAAAATAGAAAGTGCAAAAAAGATAAAGAAAACAATAGAAAGAAAAATACAAAAGAAAGAAAAATAGTAAAGAAAAATACATAAGGAAATGACTTCCCCCTTCATCACAAGTAGTATAAACAATTTTAATAACTTATAGCCTTATAAAATACAACAAATGATTTCTTCCTATATCTTATCTCTTATCTGTAAAAAAATACTTAAAGCTTTGTTATTCAGTCCTGATAGCAAAAGTCCATTAAGAGTTACCAGAGATGATAACATATCTATTTTAACCTTAATCAAGTAAACCAACTTTATATTCTTTCCTTTTACTTTTAACAATCTTGATCTTTAAACCCTTCAAACAATGTGCTAGACATTGATTTCTTTTTATTTTTTTTCTTTGTACTGTCTCACAAAATTCTTCAAAGCTTTTTAGATGTCTCTTTTGTAAATCCAGTATAGGAAAGTATCCTGGGTCACTTTTTTGGTTTGTTATTTGTATGTCCCTTTTAATGATTAAAATATTAACCAGTTTATTTATTTATTAGATTTTATATGCATTTATTAATTTGTATAAGTAATTCAAGGTGGTGAACATACCTAATACTGCCTTTTCCTCCTATTTTCCTCACAATAACAACCTGGGGGGGGTAGGATTGAGAGGGAGTAACTGGTCCATGGGGGGGCAAGTTGTTCTCATGCCTAAGGCAAGACTAGAACAGTCTCTTGGATTCTAGGCCAACACCTTAACCACTACACCAAACTGGCCCTTTAATTTGCATATCCAGTGTATCATCTTTTTCCATATCATTTTTGTAATCTGTCATTTTTAAATCCATTTTATTGTCTAGTAAAACATGTTCCTCTTCCATAACATATTTCAAACACATTCTGTCTATAATGGCAGAAACTTTTAAAGTTAGCTTCTGAGTCCGTTGTTCACAAATATCCTTTAGTACACCCACTGTTAATGTATTTTGCTGTCTTGTGGTCTCCTTGCAAGAAACGGTTGTCTGGAGCATTTGGGGGCAATCCCAAGATCTTGTCTAGAGAGGAATTACAAAGATCTGGTCTATTTGCCGGCTCTTCTTTCTTTTTATTTTTAACCTGTGGATTCCTTGTATGTATTCAGCTCAGCAGCTGATGATTCTGGAACACCCCTTCACAATGCATAGCTCAATTTCCCTATGTTGGATGCCCTCCAAACATGTTGATCAACTCCCAGAATTCTTGATAATGATCACCAGACGATAATGAAGTCCTCAGGTTCTAATAAAGAGATCTGGAAATCTCCATTGGCTGGGATCAGAATTTGGTTCTTGTCCAGGATTCCCAGTGTTCTAAGAAAAATCCTTATGTGAACTGAAATTCTATCCAGTGACAGTATCCTCTTACTCCATAAGACATGTGTTAGTATTGGAGAATATACAGTATCTGTGAGATAATGTGGTTTTTTTTCTTTTTTCATATTTCATAATTTTTTAATATACTCAATTTTAAACCCAAGAATCAAATTAAATGTTGAAAAGGAATCACCTGTATTTAAGTGGAATGGTAGTACTTTCTGAATTAATTTTGTTTATCACCAATTTATTTTTAAAATCCTTCTATGTGCTCCTATATACGTTGCATCACTCAGTGCATTGTTAAAGATTAAAAATTGATGTAGCCTTCAGTCTAACATTTTTTTTTGATTGATGGTTTATATAGTTAATGCAGTTAATTTCAAAATGCCAAAAGAGGTTTGTTTGTTCATAAACCATCTTGTGCTGTTAAGTATACATCTTTAATTTTTTTATTGTTTAATTTTATAGAATCATATGCCCCCAGAAATATGTATGGCTCCCACTCTGAGTGTTTCAGATGTCGCTTTGTTCCCAGGCCTGGGAATTAGTATGTTAGTACTAACACCTGGTGTGACAGTCAGAGCTGAAGAAGCTTCTTGGATGAGAAGTGAAACATCTTCAAAGAAAAAACAAGAAAGTCCAGTTGCCTCGTGAAAAAGGACCTTTGGGATAACTATGACCTGGATGACTGAGGATCTTCATAGACATTTAGCTTCATCATTTTCTATTATTTTGTCTATTTTGTGGTTCCACCAGCTCTTGCTTGCAGGCAAATGGTATTTGCAGGCATCCCAATGCACTATTGTTGCTACTTTGTCATGCCATTGTTTGTAGTCAGTCTGTGTTTTCTTCCTGTAGCAACTAACTAAGTGGTCCATGTTTCTTCAGTTTCTTTATAGAGGTGGCATTTGCTGTCTCTTGCTGTCTTCTCAATTCTCGCTTTGTATGCATTTTTTTTCTCTTAAGGCTTGGTTTTGTGCAGCCATGATTAGCCCCTCTGTCTTTTTCTTCAGCTTTGCTGCTCTTAGCCTTTTCCAGACATTGTTATCTACTTTGCCTGCTAGTTTTGTTTTATGTACTGGTCATGTAATACTTTGTATTGCTATTGCCATCTATTTTATTCTTCATTTGGTCTTATAGACTGGTTTGATCTCTTTGGTATTCAGTAAGGCCAAGGGCATATTCTTCACTGTTCTTCAGATAACCTTTCAGTGCCCCCTTTTTTATTACAATATGTTAGTTTAATATTTGTTTTGAATATATTGTTGATATGTAGTAGTTTATTTTGTAGACATAGTAGGTTTAACTGGAATAAACATGCATTGGATTGTACAACCAGTTCCAGGGATTACAAAAGGCTAGAAAACACTAGGGTAGCATTTATTAAATAGATTGCATATTAGAGTACATAAGCTTGTATGGCTGAGTAAAATTAATTGGAAAACTCAAAACATATTGTTTATTACAGATTATGTTACCCTACTTTGTTTTTGATTAAGTTTCTCAACCTACCCTTTCATTTCATTTTTAAGTTTCTATCAAGTTTCACATTCTTCTTTGAAACCTTATCGTTGTAGATCATTCTACATGGTAAATAAATTTGTATTCCATAATATGTGACTTGAAATTGATAAGCTGTTTACTCAAATATACATGCAAAGAAAGCTATAGGCACTTTCCAAATTCTGGAAACATTAATTTCTAACATAATCATTGTATTCGGAAAGTCATATCTGCTAAATTCATGAGATATATTTTTCACATTGTATATTATATTAGGATCAGTATGCTAAGAAGGATATCATTGGTAATGAGCCATATGTGCCTTTTCCGCCTCACCCCTGTATGCGTAATATAATTTTGCATTTTTATGTGTGGTGTGGTCCATTTTTGTTTGTAATTAAGAATGTTCTTACTCTAAAGCCAGGAAGTACAGTTTTTACTTGAATCCTAAATTGCTTCTCCAAATAATGTACCTTAAGAGTCATCGTTGATTCACTTTCAGTACAGTAAATTAGATTATTTTTTTCACTTTGTTCTTCCTAGAGAAAGGATTGTTTGCTTCACATAAATATTGTAGGTCTATTCATAGTATCTGAATTAGTTGTTTTTCCTAATGGTGAGCATATTCTTCCAAAAAAGGAAAACTACTTGATGTTAGAAGTACACTGTCATCTGAGAATTTATTCGGAGCTTATCAAAATATAGTCATATAACTAGCTAGCTAATTCTCCAGCACTGGAGATGGAGGATCCACAGAATGGGTGGAGACTGTATTGCTGCCCAATCAGATCAAGTCAGCCAAAGTTGTCACGCCCCGTCCTGGTTCCATTTCCCAGTCTTGACTTGATCTTGCCCATGGACAGAACGTACAACTCTGGCTCCTAGGTACAGTCTAGACCTCCTTGTGAATTATTCCATCTCCTTACTTTTACCTTTTAACAATTTGGCTCCCCTTATCTAAATTTAATTATTTAAATTTAGCCCTTAATCTCAGCCATCTTAATTCAGCTCTGTAGTGGGGGGAGTAAGGATCATAGGAAGACAGAAGGGGGCCCCTTCTCTTTTCCCTCCCCCCAGGAGCTCTTCCAACTTAGGAAGTGTGGCTGAGTTGGCTTCTGGATCTAACGGCTGTTAGATCCCAGGGATCCCTCCGGAGCTCGCGGCTGCGAGCCCGGTGGCCGATAGGGCCTCATAGGGAAATTATCATTCTCAATAACTAGGCCGCAGAAGCTTTTTTCGGCAGCCTCTAAGACGCGCGCGCGCCCCAAACCAACTCTGATCGACTCGTACGAGGCTGATCGCAAGTTTTTGGGCAGCGGCGGCATTTGTTAGTGCTTTCAAGACCCGCAGCGTGCCTTAACACAGGGGAAAAACATTTCCTCGGCTCCCAAGCCGATCATCGTTCGCGCGCGCGGCCGCCATTTTGGGGACCGCGCGATCGCGAAGTCCTCGTTATTTCTCTTTCCATTAGGGGGAATAGCACCGAACGGGCTGCTAATCCTCCCAACTCGGCCAAATTTGAGCTCCTGTCCCCACTCTTTTCCCTCCAGTAACAACGGGACCGTTCTTCGGGCGCGGCCGCCATTTTGTTCGCGCGGCCACGAGGCTCCGTTATTACAGGAGCTTAGAGATTACTGTTTCAGGCCGTTATTTAGGAGAGGTCGCCATTTTCCACGCTTTGGCGGAAAATCAGTTGGCTCGCCTCCACAATTAGACCTTGTAGTCTACCAGTGGGCGGGTCAAGTAACGTTTCCAACTCTTTCCCACTCAGGCCTCAAATCCGGGGTCTGACCACCATTACATTTTGGCCACAATAGGATCATTCTGGACTGGGAGTCCAATACTGTCCCCAAAAAACATCAATAAAACACAATACGCTTCAGTACTTTGACCTAGATTACAGCATACTTATCGCCCTCAAGCAAATTGACATTCTACTCCTCAGGCTTGGTGTCTCCAACTGTAATTAGTCCTCTGCGCTTTCTGGACGCAGAAGAGTACCTTGTTGTGCTCCCAAATTCTTGGGCCTTAGGATATCAGGTGGTCCCACTGAGCACCTCTATTGTCCTTTGTGGAGCAGAGCGGATTTCCAGACATACCCTGCTGTGTGGCTGTCCTGTCCGCATAACAAAGTCAGCTGCTCTCATATTGTGTCCGGGTTTCCAGACGTACCCGATAGTGCGCCTGTCCTTCCCGTTGACTGAATTTCTCTTGATACCGGGGGGTCCCTTCGAGTCCCTGTGTTATCAGAGAATGGAGGCCACTGACCCTCCATCCAGGGGTATTGTCCCTTCCACAGCGGTCCCCTCAACTTCTGCCCAACTTCCTATGGAGGAATCTGACAAGACCTCATCTACAAATAAGGTCAGATCCACTAGCAAAACCTCCAAGAGGACAGAGAAACAAGCTAACAGGAGGCACCAAGCCTTAGAAAAAGAATTCTCTAGGGCGCAAAAAATTGCTAGAAGGGATGATCCCCAAACTGAGGATCTGTCGTATGTCCAAGTACCACAAACATCAGCTACACGTACACAGCGTGGGACTCCGGAAGCTACTTTCACTCCCACAGCAGCTGGACTTCGACCAGTTGAGCCCCCTCCCTTCCCTTCAGAGGATCGTCTGGTCCAGTTGATTGCGCAGGTGGTTGAACGCGCACTTGACGCAAGGGCCGTGCCTCCTAGACCGATAAGTAGTGATAATCCTCCCATGGTTGATCAAGGGCCTGAGACTCAGTATGCACCCTCCTCACCTTCCGGTTCTTCATATTCTGAGGGATTGTCAATTCAGGGTCCGGACTACGAGCAGGAGTTCCCTATGTCTGATGAGGAGGATCCCTCTGCTCAGGCTTCTCCATTTAGTGGTATGTTTAACCCTTCCTCCTTTGTGACCTTGCTCCGCAAAGTCTCATCCACAGCACAACCCGGAGCTGAACCTTCCGCGTCGACTGTCACGGTTTCCCCTGACTCAGAATTCGATCCCAACTTTACTGAGCCAGTGGCAGCACAACACCGGATTCCTTGTCCCCCCATGTTTCTGACCGCTGTCAGGAAGCAATGGGCGTCTCCGGCCTCCCTTCCTCTCCCAAGTGCCACGGACAAAAAGCTTTACAACGTGGCCAAAGAATTGGAGGAAGCTCTAGAGGTGCCTGCTGTGGATGAACCCTTTGGACCCTTAGTTTCCCCTACCGCTATAGCTGGGGATGTTTCTGAGGCTCTCAAGGCGGACGACCGTAAGTGTGAGTTAGCCTTTCGTAAGACTCACCAGGCGACTGCTTGGGCAATTAGGGCGGCCACCTCGGCATCCTTTTTCAATAGAGCTGCCCATCGCTGGCTTAAACAGCTCCAAGCCCGTACACCGGAAGAGGACATTCGGTCACAACAGGAAATTAGCAAGATGGTGGCAGCCCTGGAGTACGCATCAGATGCTACTCTCCAGGCTTCCAAGTTTGCCTCCAAGGCCATGGCATCCAGCATCTCGGGACGCCGCATGCTTTGGCTCAAACACTGGCACGCGGACGCCAAGTCCAAGTGGCGTCTGGCGGCAGCTCCGTATCAGGGAGGCAAACTGTTTGGTGAGGCCTTGAACCCCTACCTCACTGAGAATAAGGATAAGAGTAAGGTCCTTAGCCATATTCTCAAGAAACCTGAGAAGCGTCAGAATTATTTTTCCCGTCGGCAGTCCTTTCGGGCCGGGAACAGGTATAATTATTCACAACCTTTCCGCCCCTTTCCGGCCAGACAGGACAGACAGGACAAGCAGTACGACCGACATGCCGCCAAACCCAGACAACAGTTTCAGGGTAAGCGGCCCTTTCGTGGGAGCGGCCGGCCTTTCCGTCGTTCCAGATGACTCCCTGACGGCTCCTCCCATAGGGGGCAGATTGTCTCTGTTCGCCCACCAATGGGAGGCTATCACCACGGACGCCTGGGTCCTCAAAACAATAAATTCCGGCCTTTACCTAGAGTTCAATTCCGAACCCCCGACCAGATTCATTTCTTGTCCATACCCTCGAAATCAGGCCAAGAGGGCGCTGATGGGCGAAGCCATTCAGCATCTGTTGGACATACGAGCCATAGAAACCGTTCCGGAGGACCAGGTAGGTCGGGGATTTTACTCCATACTCTTTGTCGTGCCAAAAGCATCAGGGGGATGGAGGGCCATTTTGGACCTAAAGGCCCTGAATTGTCATCTTGTATATCGCAAATTCAAGATGCAAACGCTCAGATCCATCTTAGGAAGCGTAAGAAAGGGGGACTTCCTGACGTCTATCGACCTCACGGAAGCATACCTCCATGTCCCCATCTCTCTCGCCCACCGGAGGTTTCTACGGTTCGTATACAGGGACCGTCACTACCAATACAGGGCCCTTCCCTTCGGCCTTTCATCGGCTCCCAGGGTGTTTACCAAGATCCTGGCGGTCCTAGCAGCTCACTTAAGGATGATACCGGTCAGGGTCCAGTGTTATCTGGACGACATCCTGATACAATCGTCTTCCACACACGCCGCCAGGACAGATCTCGAACTGGTGGTAAAGCTGCTACAGGACCACGGGTTCTCGGTAAACTTCCCAAAGAGCCACTTGGTCCCCACTACAAGACTACTGCATCTAGGGGCCATTATAGACACGAAGGAGTGTCGGGTGTATTTGTCTCAGGAGCGCAGGGACAATCTCAACAAGTCCATCCTCCTGATCCGCAGGAGAAGGACAGCATCGGTCATCAGTTTATCCAAACTACTAGGTCAAATGATCTCAACGATTGCAATTGTTCCCTGGTCCAGGCTTCACTCCAGAGAACTGCAGTGGTTTCTGCTTCCCTTTCAGAGGCAGAACCTCAGTGCCTCTCACCAGAGGGTGAAGCTCCCTCCTCGGGTCTTGAGGTCTCTCACATGGTGGCTGTCCCCCGCCGTAGTCAAAGGGTCGAGGTTCAAGGAACCAGATCGGATACTACTCACAACATGCCAGCCTGTTTGGCTGGGGTGCACACCTACAGTCAAACTGGGCACAGGGTCGTTGGTCCCACTCGGACCTTCGGCACGACATAAATTGGCTGGAGCTTCGGGCTATCCACCTAGCCCTACGACACTTCCGCGATCTGGTGCGACGGCGTCACGTGTTAGTCCTCACGGACAACGTGACGGCCAAAGCCCATGTGAACAGACAGGGGGGTACTCGTTCCCGATCTCTTCTCAACGAATCTGTGTTACTGGGAACATGGGCAGAGCACAATCTGGCTTCCATCTCAGCCGATCACATCTCGGGGAAGGACAATACTCAGGCCGACATCCTGAGCAGGACGACGGTAGACCACTCGGAGTGGAAGCTCCACCCGAGGGTCTTCAAGGAAGCGTGTCACCGCTTCGGCCTGCCGCTGGTGGACCTGTTTGCATCCCCGGCCAATGCCCAACTGCCACGGTTCTTCTCCAGATTCCCGTCTCAAGGAGCGGAACAGACGGATGCGCTCCGCAGTGCTTGGCCCCGGGGTCTGCTCTATGCTTTTCCCCCTCTCCCTCTCCTCCCGGCGGTGGTACGCAAACTGCTCCGAGAGGAGGCGGAGATTCTGTTGGTAGCCCCTTATTGGCCAAGGAGACCCTGGTTCGCCGACCTGAGGAGTCTCTCCATCTCAGACCCATGGCGGATTCCCCCGGACAGGATATCGCTCAGCCAGGGGTTGATCATCCATCCGGATCCCCAATGGCTCCAGTTAGCCGTTTGGCACTTGAGCGCTCTTACTTGTCACAGCAGTCTTGCTCAGTGAAGGTAATTGAGGTAATCCAGGCTTCCCATCGCCCTTCCACGAACCGCATTTACGAGGCCACGTGGAAGAACTTTTGTGCTTGGTGTTCCCGGCGTCACTTGTCACTCTCACAGCTCAATATTCCCCATATTCTGGAATTTATGCTGGACGGCCTGGAGAGAGGCCTGGCCCCTAACACCTTGCGCAGACAAGTGGCGGCTCTTTCTACTGTCCTCACGTGTGAATCCGTGGGTTCCTTAGGTCACCATCCACTGATTCGCTCTTTTCTTAAAGGAGCATCCAAATCTCGACCACCTACAGTACATAGATACCCTTCCTGGGAACTGCCTCGTGTACTTCGGGCCCTGTTGAAGCCACCTTTCGAGCCCTTGGCGTCATGCGACCTGTGCCACTTATCCCACAAAGTGGCTTTCTTGGTGGCCATTAGATCGGCTCGACGAATCTCAGAGCTGGCTGCGTTATCGGTCCGCAAGGACCTATGCATATTCCATTCAGATAGAGTGGTACTTCGCCTTGATCCCACCTTCGTTCCGAAAGTGAATTCACTTTTCCATAGGTCCCAGGAGATTGTCCTCCCAGATTTTTGCCCTAACCCTTCGTGTAGCCAGGAACGACAATGGCATTGTCTGGATCTCCGCAGGGCGCTCCGTTACTATATTTCACGGACAGCGGATTTCCGCAAGTCAGAGGCCCTGTTTGTATCCTTCCACCCTTCCTCCAAGGGTCGGAAGGTCTCCTCTTCCACGATAGGCAGGTGGATTAGGGCCTGCATCGCAGGAGCTTACCAAGCGGAGTCATTGCCGGTTCCTCAACGAGTAACTGCTCANCCCCTGCTCTCTCAGGAGACCTATACTATTTCTGATAGATGGCTGTCCAGTCTCTTCTTAAAAGCCTCCAGTGCTTGCACACCCACAATTTCCAAAGGCAAGACTAACAAAGATGATAAGGGATCAGGAGACTAAATTGTATGATGAACAGCTAAGGGAATTAGGTATGTTGAGCCTAAGAAAGAGAAGGCTTAAGGGTGACATGATAGCTGTCTTCCAATCCAATACACATAAAGAGTTGTCATAGAGAACAAGGGATTGATTTGTTCTCCAAAGCTCCTGAGGGCAGGACAAGAAGCAGTGGGTGGAAACTCATCAGAAGGAGATCCAAACTGAAATTAAGGAGAAATTTCCTGACAGTGAAAACAATTAATGAATGGAACACTTGCTTCGCAGGATTGTGGGTGCTCCATCTCTGGAGGTATTTAAGAAAAGATTGGACAGCCATTTGTCCGGGATGGAATAAGGACTCTCTTGCCTTGGCAGGGGATAGGACTAGAAGACCTCCAAGGTTTCTTCCAGCTCTGATTCTGTGATTCTCCAGCATGAGGATGGAGAATCCACGAGTGGGTTGTCTTATTCTTCCTGCTCAAAGTAGACTAAGTCTGAAAAGTTGCCACGCCTCCTGCTGGGCTAGAGCACTCCCAGTTTACGATTTAGTCTCTTGCTCAACAGGACGCACAATTTTTTTGGCTCCTTGTAGACTTAGCAGCTAGGTTGAATATCCCTCGTGGATTCTTTTTCCTCATCACAGTGAGTTAAATTTTTCCTTCCTTTGGCAATCTGTTTGTGTTAAGCTTCTTTATCTCTGACAGTGGACTCAGTTTATTGCTGTCAGAATCGTGTGGAAATTTCCAGCTCGTTTCAGGCTTCCCTGACAACTGCAGCCTCCCAGCCACCTGGGACGGCTTTCCCACAGTGCAGGTCGTTCCGCCGTATGCAAATGACCCCCAGCTGATCCGAACGCCGGCGAGCCTCGTCGGAGAGCTGTCAGACTCATGGGCTTCTTGTATACTTCATTGCGGCTTCCTGACGATCCTTCGATTGCTCAGCTCGACGATTCAGCCTCCGACCATCTGACCTACTTTCTGTGCATAGGCAGCTTCGCTGAGGACGAGCGACCGGCTTACAGCGCAGTGACGAGCATCGCAGGCCCAGGCTGATTCTCCCTCAAGGCCTGGTCGGTCCTGTCAGCGCTAAAAGGGCTGTTATTTTTGGCGTCTTTGCCGCGGCCGCCATTTTGGGCGCTGCGTGAACGGCCGTTTGCTTGCCTTGAGTCTATTTACCGAGCCAGCAATAAGTTAGCCTGTGAAATCGGAGGGGCGATTATTTCTGAGGGTCACTAGGGCCTATGTCCAGCGCCATTTGAATCTTTGCTTCCTGTAGCGCTCTGTGATTAGAACGGCCGCCATCTTACAGGCTGCCGCCTCTAGAGTAGCCTCAGAGGCCTTCGCTCCCTCTCTATTTTTCAGTTTGCCCCACTTAATTCGATCGGGAATTCAAGCACGGACTGACGGTGTGGGGGTTGCTGAGGGCTAAGACTCTCCCTCAGAGAGTAGTAGCCCTTCATCACTAGGCCCTTATTATTCCCCCCCCATCTTTATAGACCAGTTAGGAGGCCGGCACACCTGTGGGCACCACCGCCTTTCCCCAGATTCACCGTGCAGACCCCATCATCACGGGGATCTGGTCGCTGCTGTTCACTTATAGTGTGTGCAGGCACTGTGCC
The DNA here is from genome assembly GCF_001527695.2 of Protobothrops mucrosquamatus. Lineage (NCBI taxonomy): Eukaryota > Metazoa > Chordata > Lepidosauria > Squamata > Viperidae > Protobothrops > Protobothrops mucrosquamatus. The sequence goes on from NW_015386942.1 coordinate 394,903, forward strand.
ACCACACTTGGCCTCGCAGATAATCACTTCCAAACTATCTGCCACTGTCAGCCATTGGGAGTGCTAGTCAGAGCCTCTCTGTTTCCAAAGTTTGGACTCAGGTTGTCATTGCTCTGCTCCTTGTTTAGAGATCTCTCCCAGCACACACACTGGGATATCTCACCTGAAATGGCAGACAATTTATCACCTCAGCCTGCTCAGGGCATTCTGGACTCCCCCGCCAAAAAGAAACAAGTCCTCCAAGCTGGAGGCTGCGGGGAGGCTTAAGGCCAAGGCCAAGGCTCTGTCTAACAGGAAGCCCTCTAAGGCAGCTGAGAAGGAGGCCACAAGGAGACATCAAGCATTGGAGAGAGAGTTCTCCAAAACTCAAAAACTGATCACAAGTGGGACGGACCTCGTTTCTCTTATCCCACCTGAGGTGTCACTTTTTGAGCCACAGCTTGTTCCATCTACCCTAGCCCCACGGGCTTGGTCTCGGGAAGAGGCTGGACAGGTGAATCTTACTCCCCTTAGTCAGGATCCATGTCAGGGGTGGGTTCCCCCGTCACCTAGAATTCAGCCGGGGCCGGAGTCTACCTTCACACCCACGGCAGCGGGACTTCGCCCCGTTAACCAGCAGGGACCGTGGCCTGACCAATTCCAGGCACTGATAGCACAGGCTTTCGCCCAGGGTATGGCCTCTTCCTTTTACTAGCGTCCCCGACAGGAACCTACAGTTCTACTGATGACACTTCCCCAGGCAGAAGCCCCTATGTTTCCTCCCTCTGCCTCTTCGGACAGGTCCTCTCAGGGCGGGGAGTCAGGGTCTGAAGATTATGAGCCGTCTGGCATACAGCTGTCAGAGGATGAGGAGGCTTCTCCGGAACCTTCTCCATTCACCGGCCTTTTTGACCCGTCGCTGTTTGGATCATTGCTCCTGAAGGCGTGTACCTCGGCCAACAACACTCCGGATCAGGAGCCACAGCTGACTCCTCCCACCACCCAGGACTTGAACCCGTTGTTTTCTGAGCAGGTGGTCACGCAGAGGCATATTCCCTGTCCGCCTTTCTTCCGCAACACTGTTCAAAAACAGTGGGCAACCCCTGGCACTCTCCCCACTCCGGGGGAGACAGAGAAAAAACTTTTTAATTTCGCCCCCTCCTTCTCGTCACTACTGGAGGTACCTCTTGTGGACGAATCTCTAACTTCTCTGTTTTCCTCCCCCACTGTACCAGGGGACATGGCTGGAGCTCTAAGGGCGGAGGACAGGAGGTCTGAATTTTGTTTGCGCAGGTCCCACCAAGCCTCGGCATGGTCGGTGAAGGCAGCTACATCCTCATCCTTTGCCAGGGCCTCTATCATCTGGCTCCGTGAGCTTCAGGACATGATTCCCCCAGACCAGGTACGCGCGCACCAGAACCTGGGTAAGCTGGTGGCAAGGTCAGAATACATGGCAGATGCCTCCATTCACGTCCCCAGGTACTCGTCACGAGCCATAGCCGCAAACGTTTCAGCTCGCAGACTTCTCTGGCTGAAGCAATGGCGAGTGGACTTGAAATCTAAGTGGCATCTGGCGTCCGCTCCTTACTGTGGCGGACGTCTTTTTGGAGAAGCTCTCAACCCTTACCTGGTTGAGGGCAGGGACAAGCGGAAGGTATTATCACATATTAATAGGAGAGCGGATAGGAGGTCCCATCAGTATTCCCGGAGACAGTCCTTTCGTTCAGGGCCTGCCTGGGACTGTCTCAACCCCCCCCCCCCGCTCCTTTCCCCCTAGACCAGATCGCCCTCAGGAGCGCCCAGGGCTAGACCTCAGTTCCAGTCCAAATGACCCTTTCGGGGTTCAGGAGGCCGTCCGTTCAGACGGACCAAGTGACTCCAGAGAGGCCTCTCCTATAGGTGGCCAGCTGTCCCTTTTCACCACCGTATGGGAAGACACCACTACGGACTCCTGGTGTTAAACACCATCAGAAACGGCCTAGCCCTGGAATTCTTGTCCAGTCCCCCAGAGCGCTTCCTGTCTTGTCCCGTTCCGAGGAACGCGCTCAAAGCGGACCTCCTGTCCAAAGCCATTCATCACCTGTTACAAATAAAAGCCATAGAACCAGTACTGGAGGATCAGAAGGGAAGGGGGTTCTACTCCATTCTCCTCGTCATTCCAAAGTCCTCGGGGGGTTGGAGAGCTATATTGGACCTAAAAAGACTAAACACTCATCTGACCTACAAGAAGTTCAAGATGCAAACCTTCCAGTCTATCCTAGCCAGTATCAGGAGGGAGGATTTCCTGTCTTCCATAGACTTGATGGAAACATATTTGCATGTTCCCATCCTCCCTGGGCACCGCAAGTTCCTCAGATTTTGCCACGCATACCGACACTTCCAATACAGGGCACTGCCATTCGGTCTCTCCTCGGCTCCTTGAGTGTTCACGAAAATCTTTGGCAGTGCTGGCCGCCTATCTTAGGCAGATTCCGATACGGGTTCAATGTTACCTGGATGATATTCTTATCCAGTCCCCATCCTTCCAATCGGCTCAGTCAGACCTGGCCTTCACCATCAGTACCCTTCAGGCACACGGGTTCTCCGTGAATTTTCAAAAAAAGTCAGACTGTCCCATCGACCTGTCTCCTTCACTTGGGCGTGGTCATAGACACGAACCTTTGCATGGTCTACCTGTAGCAGGATCGTCGGGACAGCATTCGGACCCTGGTTCACCGGGTCTGAAGAGAATGGGTGGTCACTCTAGTGGTGCTTTCGCAGCTCCTGGGAAAGATGGTATCCTGTATGGCGATTGTTCCATGGGCCAGACTTCATTCCAGGAATCTACAATGGTTTTTACTCCCATTTCAGAAACTGGGCACCAGCTCTTCCAACCGGAGAGTATGGGTTCCATATCAGACCTTGAAATCTCTTCAGTGGTGGGCCTCACCAGCAATGGCGAAAGGCTCCCTGTTCAAGGAGCCAGCCAGACTTACCCTGACTACGGACGCCAGTCTGTTTGGCTGGGGAGCACACCTTCAATCGGAGTTAGCTCAGGGCCGGTGGTCCCAGTCAGACTTGAAAAACAACATAAATTGGTTAGCGCTCAGAGCCATACATCTGGCCTTACATCACTTCACCAACAGGTGACGGGGCAACATGTCCTGGTTCTCACAGACAATATAGCAGCAAAAGCTCACGTGAACAGGCAGGGGGGGACCTGGTCCAAATCTCTAATGAACGAGGCCCAGTTATTGAGTTCTTGGGCGGAGGTCAATCTCTGCTCTCTCAAAGCGGAGCATATCTCGGGGGAGGCAAATCAACAGGCGGACTCCCTGAGCAGGTCAATGGTGGATCACTCCGAGTGGCGCCTGGACCCCGCCCTGTTCAGGGAGATCACGGACAGGTTTGGTCCTCCGGTATTAGATCTGTTTGCCTCTCCAGCCAATTCCCAACTTCTGAGATTTTTCTCCAGGTTCCCGTCTCCAGGAGCAGAGAGAATGGACGCCCTCTGCAGTATGTGTTTCCTCTCCTTCCCCTGATTCCGGCAACAATCCGCAAGATGTTACACGAACGGGCAGAGGTCATATTAATTGCTCCACATTGGCCGAGACGTCTGTGGTTTGCTGACCTGGTGGATCTTTCTATCTCTCCCCCATGGAGGATCCCTCCCAGCCGCATTGCCTTCAGCCAGGGAGTCCTTCAACATCCAGATCCCCAGTGGCTCCAGTTAACTGCCTGGCACTTGAGCGGCGGCTCCTGACTCGAGAATCCTATTCGACGAGGGTGATCACCCTGATTCAACAATCCAGGCGCCCCCCACCACGAATAGGATTTACAATGCCACATGGAAGAACTTTTGTCACTGGTGTTCAGGGCACCAGTTCGATCACTATTCCGACAGTCTTAGAATATCTGATGGACGGGCTGGAGAAGGGATTATCATCCAACACCATCCGCAGGCAGGTTGCAGCCCTTTCTACGGTGCTTCTTTGTGACAATTCAGCCCCCTTGGCACAACACCCTATGGTGCGTTCCTTCATCAAGGGGGCGACTAACACCAAGCCACCGGCAGTACGTCATTAACTGTCTTGGGACCTGCCGCGGGTCTTACAGGCCCTTACCTCACCACCGTTTGAGCCCATTAAGACATGTACGCTGCGCCTCTTGTCTATAAAGGTAGCCTTCCTCAGAGCCATCACGTCAGCCAGGTGAATATCAGAACTGGCTACCCTCTCCATCAGAGAGAACCTGTGTATTTTCCATGAGGACAGTGTGGTCCTTCGTTTAGATCCTTCATTTGTCCCCAAGGTTAATTCCTTGTTCCACAGGTCTCAGGAAGTGGTACTCCCTAACTTTTGCCCTCGCCCGTCTCATGACCTAGAAAGACAGTGGCATACTCTGGACGTGCGCAGGGCCCTGCGCCACTATATCAAACGGACTTCTGCCTTCCGAAGGTCTTAGGTACTGTTCATCTCCTTCCAACCCTCTTCCATGGGTCAGAAGGTCTCGTCCTCAACCATAGGCAGGTGGATTAAAGCTTGCATCGTGCGAGCATATCAATCACATTCCTTACCCGTTCCTGGCCGCATCACTGCCCATTCCACCTGCAGTGCCGCAACATCAGCGGCTTGGGCGACACAACCATCCATCGGAGAGATCTGCAGGGCGGCGACTTGGTCCTCGCCTTCCTCGTTTGTCTAACATTACAAAATAGACAAGTTTGCCTCCACGGATGCTTCATTTGGCCGGAGGGTATTGCAAGAAGTGGTATCCTCTAGTGTGACACAGGTCCAGACTGGTTCCCCCCCATAGGGACAGGGCAGCTTTGGTATGTCCCACTCGTGGATTCTCCATCCTCATGCTGGAGAAGGGGCATTGTCTGACCTGAATGCCTTTTCTCAGCATGATGATGGAGAATCCACACCACCCCTTAGTGTCTTTCAGGTCCTGTGTCAGGGGTAGAAGGCGCCATTGCGTTGGACTATCGTCTATTGCTTCGCCTTTGTCGTAAACTGGGAGTGCTCTAGCCCAGCAGGAGGTATGGCAACTTTTCAGACTTAGTCTACTTTGAGCAGGAAGAATAAGACAACCCACTCGTGGATTCTTCATCATCATGCTGAGAAAAGGCGTTCAGGTAAGACAACACCCCTTCTCCAGCATGAGGATGGAGAATCCACGAATAGGTTTACTTCATCCTCCTGCCCAATGAGACTAAGTCTGACAAGTTGCCACGCCCCCTGCTGGGCTAGAGTGCCACCCAGTTACGACTTAGTCTCAAGCCCAGCAGGATGCACAATTGTTGGCTCCAGTTGTCAAACTAGTCTGACAGGTCGTACATTCCCATGGAGAAAGAAGATACACAACACTAGAGAGGTTGGTTAGATGCTAGGTGGCAGCAGTGGGGAAAGATGTACAAGGAAAGTGGGGAAAGAGGAGTGGAATGTGCTGTAAAGATCAGCAGTAGTCTAGTATACAGCTGTGGAGGGTTGTGAAGGGATAAGATGCGCCAGCTTTGCCTCATTTGTTCTTCTCTTGATTTTCTTTGGTCAAAGAAAATCTGCTTCAGTTGGGCCATTGCCTGTCCACAATAAAGTGCATTGTTCATTTTATGTATACTCGTACATCAGATGTTATGGCTGTAAATGTTTCACTAAAATTGATGGGACTTGATATAACATATCTATCAAATTTTAAAATTTAGAGAACTTGTGATCTCCATAGAAATAAAACAAGACTATTCATGCTTCTGCAATATGTAGTGAAAACCTTGTGCTTTCATTTTCTTTATTTATATAACTGCCCATCTCACAAAATGTGACTGGGTGTACAAATATAATATCATTTTAAAAACCATAAAACATATAAACACAAGTTAACAAGTGATATTGCTGAATAAAATAAAAATTCAGTATTGTTGAATGCTTTCTATAGTTAAATCCATTGTGAACAATATTTTAAAACCTTTCTCAGAACCATCTGGAGAGTACGTCTGGCTTTTTGGCAACTATTCCTCTCTGTAAAAGGTAGTATGGATTAATGTGTACTTGTGGTCCCATAAACATGTTATATATTGTCTCTAACCTGATAAAAAATTAAAACACACTTTATATGGTACATTCAAACTTCAAGGAGCAAACTTCAAATCATTTAATATGCATTAATTTTTATAGGAATCCTGTAAAGTAGTGATGAAAAATCCCGTGACTCTCCAAGGTTACAAACTGGATTCTGTACCAATTACAGTGTTGTCTGAGGTAAATAGAGGACCACGGTTTTGATATGGGAAATTAGTGTGATCCTTCATATTAGATGCAAGAAGAGAGCAGTTTGCTTAATAAGCTCATGACAGAAATAAGATTTGGGCCAGGGACTTCCCAGTACATAGCATGGTGTAGCCACTGTGCTATATTTGTTCTAGCCTTGTAAAAATACGTTTTTATATATAACAGTTTATAAACAGTCATTTTTGTTAGGAGTTTTTCCTCTGAGGGGAAAAAAAGACTCCTTATCAAAGATCACAGGAGAGATTTCTGGGGAATGCATGGAATGTAAGCACCAGGTGGGGACAGGCAGATGTGCTTATCAGTCGCAACACATTTAATAGAGGTTTATTTCTTTAAATCTCTCATATAACTTGTGCAACAGCTTTATATATCTGTTTTCACTGACATAGATTCTGATATGGTAACTTTATTATGCAGTTCATTGCAGGTAGATTTTGTTCCTGATTCAGCTTTCAAGGTCCAGTTGTTCACTACCTTATTATAACCTAAATGTGCTCTTGAAGTGATTACTACTGATTAAAGAATACTCAAGGAAAATAAGGAGATAGAAGAACATTACAGAATCTTTCATGTTCTATACCCAGTAGACATCTTAATTTGCATCTAGATGGTCTCATCAGTATGTTTACTGAAAAGCAAAAAGTAGCTGATAGTGGAAGTAGGTTATGGGAAAGGTTCTTTTAGGGAGTGGAGGAGTGATGGAATTTAGCAGTGAAGCAAGTTTTCAATACATTGAAAATACTGTACAGTGTTCATTCTGTGCTTTTAATGTTTTGCCAAGTTATCACTACGTTAAGCTAGTTTGTTCTGCAAAATATTAGATGTTTATAGATCAAAGCTGTGGAATAGATTTTTGAGGGAGAAGCATATACTTTTAGAGCATCAAACTGATCATATTCAAAGGAGACAATAATAATCAGTATAATGGAAGACTGAGGAATATTAATATAAATTTTCAGTTTTGGTATTAAATCAAAGGACAAATTCTTTTCTATTGCTAATTAGTGGACTTTGTATAACAGATACTGGGGCAGACAGTGTAATCATTACATTTCTTTGTCAGCTTCAAAAAGATTTAGGATACGTATATGCTATCAAAATCTGAATGATTATTGTGATGAAAATTGTTTTGATTCAGCAAAGTAATTAGAAGCTACAGATGTGACACTCAGCAGAATCCAAGTATTTTAAAATACTTGAATATAAAACAATTTAGAAGTTATTCTTCAGGGGTATTGCAGTTCTAGCAATTCTTAAAGGTAGGTTACGTAATTGCTCAAGGTTATCAATTGATAGTTTCCTGTAAGTGAAGAAGCCTTTTGATACTTTCATTATGTGTCCTGTGTTGACCCCATACTGAGATAAATAATGTAATAGCTCTCATTCCATCACCTCAGAGTAGCACAGTGCATTTAAGAATCTATCATAAAAGTCTTCTGCAATTATTATCACTCTGCTGTCGGAATTGTTTCCATGCCAGCATCCATTCCCTTTGCTTTGCCACAGGGATTCTCCTAAGTAGAATGAAATGTGGGATAACAGATTGTGAGATAGTGGAATGGGGGGCGGGATTACAATCTTATGTCTGAATAGACCACATTTAGTAGACTTTGTCTAATGCGGTACTGTATACTTCAGTTACAAAGCAAGATGCAATAATCTGAAAATAAATCTTGTTGCCTAAAATAGTGTGGATACGATATTTAAGCTCGTTACAGACTAGGGAAGGATAACTAAAACTATTTTCAAGGCATGGGAAGAGGGGAGAGATCTAGTTCCCATTTTCAAGAAAGGAAAAAAAAACAGACCCAGGAAACTACAGACCAGTCAGTCTAACATTAATACCTGGGAAGATTCTGGAAAAGATAATCAAAAAACAGATCTGTGAACAACTAGAAGCAAGCAAAGTTATAACTAGTAGCCAGAACGGGTTTGTTAAAAACAGATCATGCCAAACCAATCTTATTTCATTCTTTGATAAAGTGACTAAATCAGTAGACGAGTGAAATACTGTGGATGTAGTATACTTAGATTTCAGGAACACATTTAACAAAGTAGACCACAACCTACTTCTTGGTAAGCTAGAAAAAGGTGGAATAGATAACATCACACCAGATGGATTTGTAGCTGGCTAACAAACCATACTCAACACGTAGTCCTCAATGGCACCATATCTACATGGAGAGAAGTAAGCAGTGGGATACTACAAGACTCCGTCTTAGGCCCAGCACTCTTCAATATCTTCATACATGACTTAGATGAGGGAATAGAAGGGGAACTCATCAAATTTGCAAATGACACTAAACTGGCAGGAATAGCCAGCACCCCAGAAGACAAGCTCAGGATCCAAAAAGATATTGACAAACTTGAACAATGGGCCCTATCCAATAAAATGAATTTTAATGTGGAGAAAAGCAAAGTGTTACATTTAGGCAGGAAAAATCATAGGCATAAATACAGATTAAGCGAGACCTGTTTCAAAAACAGTAACTGTGAGAGGGACCTTGGAGTCCTAGTGGATGATCACTTGACTATGAGCCAGCAGTGTGCAGCAGCAGCCAAAAAAGCTAATACAATCCTTGGTTGTATAAATAGAGGCATAGAATCAAGTTCACGCAAAGTATTATACTGCTTTATAAAACCCTAGTAAGGCCACACCTGGAATACTGCAACCAATTTTGGTCACCACACTACAAAAAAGATGTTGAGGCTTTGGAAAAAAATCAGAGAAGAGCAACTAAAATGATCAAAGGCTTGGACACTAAAACATACAAAGAATGGCTACAAGACTTGGGTTTGGCTAGTTTAATGAAGAGAAAGACTAGGGTTGACATGATAGCAGTATTCCAGTAAATTTGAGGGGGTGCCGCAAAGAAGATGGGGTCAAATTATTCTCCAAAGCACCAGAGGGCAAAAACAATGGTTGGAAACTGACCAAAGAGAGAAGCAACCTGGAATTAAGGAGAAACTTCCTAACAGTGAGGACAATTAACCAGTGGAACAGTTTGCCTTCAGAAATCATGGACGCTCCATCACTGGAGGTTTTTAAGAAGAGACTGGACAGTCACTTATCTGAAATGGTATAGGTTCTCTTGCTTGAGCAGGGGACTGGACTAGAAGACCTCCGAGGTCCCTTCCAGCTCTATTTTAATCTAGTACAGATGAAAAATGAAATAAATGTAATCAAGAGCTATATCTAAAATGTTAGATCAGGAAAGTTAAGAAAACACCATTAATCAGTTTTGTACATCGACTTATGTCTTCATTTATATGTTAATTTCTTACATTTACTATTTAAGGATATACTATGTTGGGATATCTATTAGCAGTTAATAAAGAAAAAAATGTGCAAGATTGAAGCCTGTAGGGAAAGAGTGTTTGAGAATGAGAATCTTTCCTCAAGAGGTTAGTTGAGATGGAGGATTAATACATGGAGAAGGAGGAACAGCTTCCAATTGTCAATTCTTTTTGTACTTTCCAAAGTATTTGAAAGCCTATTATGAATTTTAAACGTTAAAAATGTATTTCCATTTCCATTAAATTCCATTTATATGGAAGACTAGCATGCCTGTTTCAGACTTCCCAGGAAATTAAATTTCAAAAAAGGATAGCCAGGCATGTCAAGTTTTTACTCCCTAACAGAGTATGCTCAGCCAATTCTGTAAGAAAGCCCAATATTGATTTTTAGTTTTATTTTAATTATTTATTAATTTATATGCCACCTGAATTCTAGTGATTCTAGGTCAGTGTTTCTCAACCTTGACAATTTTAAGGCTTGTGGACTTCAACTCCCAGAATTCCACAGCCAGCAATGCTGGCTGTGGAATTCTGGGAGTTGAAGTCCACATGCCTTAAAATTGTCAAGGTTGAGAAACACTGTTCTAGGTGATTTAATATAGAACATAGGAAATGGACATTAAATAACTTGAAGAGTTAAAATGCCCATTTGGTTTAATATAGTGGAACTCTCTAAAACTCTCTGCTGAATTTCAAACAATGTGCAACCATATATGAGGTTTAGTTGGAAGACAATATTCCATGATGAAGCTGCTAGTTTGCTATGGCTAGTTTGTGGGGGTGGTGCTGTTTTGGTGTAAGGTTTTTTTTGGGGTAATTCTATTCTCGCTATTATGCTGAATGGGAAAAATTAAGTATATCAGCTACACAGGACTTACAGAATTTGCAGTCTATTCTTCAAGTATGTCAGTGAACAATTTTATGCAGACAAAATGCCTGCCTCATGATTCATTGTAGATAATACAGATACACAATATGTGCTAAGTGCATGAATGCCTCCAAAATTAGTTGAGGTTACCTTTGAGGTTTAGGCTATTTAATGTCTACATTAATATAAAATATAAAGTTGGTGCTGGCAACTTTTTCCCTCAGAAATATTGCACAAGTACAGACTTTCCCCTTTAAATTTCAATGATAAGAGAAGCCTCTTCCCCCTGAAAGAGCTTTAAGCAGCATTTAATTTTTTTGTTTATATGTACTAAGACTTCCCAAGGCCACCCAGTGAGCTTTCTGCTAAGGAAAAGTGTTTGGGTTTTTTGTATGAAATAACATCTCTGTAACCATGTACTAGCTCTAGTTAACCTGAACTACTGGTGTTACTAGATCTAGGCATGTCCCTTATAAAAGAAATAAAGTTGAGGGATGGTTCAGTTTTTATTCTCAAGCTTTGATCTATCAAGCATCATGCATCAAGCACCATTGTATTATGATTTCCCTTTTCAGTTGTAGCATAGAAATGTAAGTATTTATCCTTCCTCCCTGTGTGCCTAGGGAGTGGACAGTAACTAGATCTCCTACACTGTAGGCTTAGGCTTTTCATCTACAGAGACATCAAAGTATCTAAAGTAATTTTGTTGTAGAAATTTGCATCACAGTTATCCAGAGAGCATCCCTCCCAACACTTCCCCCCTTTATTGATTATATGAAACTGTATGCATCTGCATTTTAAAAGATTTTTTCTCTCTCTCTCTCTCCTTCAGCTTTTTCTTTAACTCTTCACATTTGAACAAAGCCTTTGATGAAGTAATGGTGCCTGCACAGCTGCAAATTGGGGATCAACAGAATTTTTGAGGGCAGGTATCACAATACATAGCTCAATTTCTCCATAATACCATGATCAAAATAAGTTATTCAGGTTCTGAATTAATGCCTAGATGCAGTGATGGGATAGATGAGGGCCAATAAACTGAGACTGAATCCTGACAAGGCTTTGTTGTTGAATGTTAAGCAAATATGAGAACTGGGAGTCTGCTTGTTCTCAGCAATGATGCATTCTCAGAAGGAACAAGCATGGAATTTGGTGGAGCACCCCTCATCACACATACTGGATGTTTAGATTATTTTGTGACCAGGAGAGCTCCTTATAACCAGCCTAGGTTTAGATTATTTTGTGACCAGGGGAACTCCTTATAACCAGCCTGGGTTTGATTGTTCATGTACTGGTCACCTTATATATAGTGCTTATGACTGGTCATTTAATGACCATTTGAAGTTACAATGGGTCTCAGAAAGAGTAAAACACTTCCAGCCACATGCTGGACCGCAGTCACATAATCACAGTCTGGGTGCTTGGCAACCTTTTCATATATGACTGATTGCCAAGCACCTGACAATCATGCAATCTCCATTTGCAATTTTCCCTGCCAGTTTCTCCAGAAAGTCAATGGGGAAGCCAGTAGGGAAGGTTGCAAGCTGCTGATGCCTGCTGAAAAGGCTCTCTCTCTCTCTGGGAGTTGGTTGAAAAAGCTTCTTACTGAGAGGATATGAACTCCTCCAGCGGAATGGAAAAATGGAGCTCAGATCCCCAAAATCCGAGTTCTGTTCCTGTAGCCCACGGGAGCAGTTCCATTCTGGACAGAGAGGTGAGCCAAACTTTTTTGACGGGGTAGAGAAACTGAACTCGTATCCTGAAAATCTATTTTTGAAGCCCATCAGAATAGTTTCCTTCCATGCACAGAGGAGAGCAGAACTTTGCAGGCAATTCTTTTGCCTCATCTGCTTAATAACCTGGGAGATGATGATGATGATGATGATGGAGTTGTTCCACTGATTAATTGTTCTGATTGTCAGAAAATTTCTCTTTAGTTCTTGACAGATGGAACCAGGAATGCCAGAATTATGATCATTGAGCAAAGCAATCATATGGGCATCTCACTTAACAACCATTTTGCTCAACAACCAAGATTCTAGTCCCAATTGTGGTCCTAAGTTGAGGACTATATGTATTGCATTGTGCTCTATGAGGCTACCTTACTCTAGTTCCATAAGCTTCAACTAGTGTAAAATGCTGCAGCCATTTTTCTAATATATCTACTACATCTCTATTGAAATATCTACACTGGTGACAGATTATTACTGAACAGGGTTCAAGGTTTGGCATATGATATATAAAGCCCTGAACAATTTGGGACTAGGATAGTTCATTGATTGCCTTTGCTGTTAAAGATAGTTGATGAGATCAGGATCACCAGGGGAAGTCTATTGCATGTGTCTAGCGCTGCAGTGCAATCTTCTGCGCCTTTTCTATACATTTTCTAAGCATTTTCCTCTAAAATCTAAAAGGAGTCTACCATTACATCTTTTAGGTGCTGGCTGCAGACCTGTCTCTTCATCAGGACATTCACTCTATGGACAATAGAGAAATATCTTTTTTTTCAAACTTGCCTTCTCCTTCTCATTTTTACACTGTCTCTGTACATGTATAATACAGTACAGCATTTTATATTGCTATAGTGAATGCAGAGAAATCCTATCTTAAGGGATTCAGGCAGGAAAGAGTTATAAAAAACCTTAAACTTCATACAATATGTTAATCAAATCCATCCTATCAGTCTATATAGAGCAGAGATCATCAAAGCCCAGAAAAATGGAAATCTAATCAACCAATCAGAAGCAGATTTTCAGATTTTCCCCCCCTATAAAATGGACTTTTAAAAAGAAAGTGAGCCACATCCATTTTGCCTTTGTTATGCGCTTTTCTCTCACAGGAAGACAAAGTATCATCATTTCATGGCTGATTCCAAGCTAGGTAAGGAACACTTCAATTTTCACAGGAGTCTGGGATTGAGGCACAACAACTATAGAGCAATCTATGAACTAGTTGAAGCTAGATGTGAGCAGAAATCTTAATATAAGCAATGTTGTTAAACAGAAATCTGGTCCTTCAGGTTTTTTTGCAATATTTATTTGGTAGATTTATAGCACCGTCTACCTCAACTACATAATCTGAGAGGATAACAATATTAAAAATAATATAATAATATTAAAAATAATATACAAAAAACCTATTGAGAGTAAAAAACAGGCAAACACTATGGGTAATAGAGAGAAATCATGGAATAGTAGAAATTGCACAATAAAGTTAAAATTCATTGGATGTAACCATTGTGTTCAAATCTGTCTACCATGAAATTGCATCCTAATGATAGTTAAGAAAAATATTATTTCTTCCAAAACAGGGTGCAAAACTGGATTGAATAGAAAATATATTCTCCTGCCCTGAAAGGCAAGAGGATTTTCATGCAATAAAAACTGGAGTGATGGCAAATAGTAAAATTTGTTAAGAAACTTTATTTTAATTTCCCTAACACTAAATTATTAAGAATATATAGAGCTGGAATATATAGAACCAGTGGTAAAAAGATTAGAATTGTTAATTAAGACTGAGGTGAAAAATTAAGTGACTTCGAATTCTGGGTTCTTATGGGGAGAAATCATTATCTTCTCTTTTTCTTAGTTACATACGTAAAAATAAGATTAGTTAAACTAATATTTGCATAGTACCTTAATCCCGAAACATTCCAGGGAATCACTATGAACAGCTTCCAATTTACAGAACTTTGGTATGAAGATTTTGATTTTTTCTTCTTAATGAGTACTGAGGGAAAATAATTTAGATTAAAGAGAAATTTGGAATAAAAAGAGTGATCTGTACAAAAAGCTTACAGCACATTAATCAATGCAAAGGATTTTAGAAACGAACCACTGGCTTAAAAACTGGTGTCGTCAAGAAAACTTTGGTTTCCTAGACCATGATCTGCATTACCAACATGAAGGGCTGCTGGCAAGGGATGGAGTGAACCTCACAAGAACTGGAAAGAATATATTCGGAAAATGGCTCATCTTATTAGAAGGGCTTTAAACTAAAATTGAGGGGGAAGGGGGCCAATCTTCAAGACCTTTAGAACCTGATTCCAAACAAAAACCATTAGGTAACCAATCATATAAGGAGGTAAGGAGTAAAGAGAAAGGAGGAGGAGGAGGAAGAGGAGGAGGAGGAGGAGGAGGAGGAAAAGCACAGTGAAGTAGAGAGTAATGTAAAGGATGGAAAACCCAGATACAAGGTAGGAGATATAAGAAACATACCCAACACCCATAAAGGACTCAAATGCCTATACACGAAAAGTTTACGGAATAAACAGGGAGAACTTAAAATACTAGTACATGAAGGTAAATATAATATAGTTGCCATTACTGAAACATGGTGAGATGAAACTCATGACCAGAATGCACTGATGGAAGGATACAAACTATTCAAAAGAAAAAGACCTAACAAAAGAGGAGGTGGAGTTGCATTATATATAAAAGATTACTATATCAATGAAGGAGAATATTTGTAGCTCAGGGATAGAATGAGGGGTCCTTGGTGTTCTCTGAGCTTGCTTGTTGATGATGTTACGTAGTTAGGGAAACAAGAAGAAGACAAACAAGCTCAAAAAGCACCAAGGACCCCTTGGATCACTATATCTCTACATAAATCCACAAAACCAAGGATGAAAACCACCTAGAATCCAAATGGGTCAATATAAAAGGAAAAAAGAATGACATTGCTATAGACATATACTACAGGCCACCCAACCAAGCAGAAGAAATAGATGAACTTTTTGCTAAATAACTAATGAATGTATGTAGGAAATATACTACAGTAGTAATGGGAGCCTTTAACTACCCTGATATCAACTGGGAGACAAGCTCTGCAGCAAGCTAATCAATGTAGCTAATGTGGAGAAAGGAAAGGTTTTACACTTAGACAAGAAAAACCAAAGGTACAAGTACAGATTAGGTGAAACCTGGCTTAAAAACAACAACTGTGAGAGGGACCTTGGAGTCCTAGTGGACGATCACTTAAATATAAGCCAGAAGTGTGCGGCAGCAGCCAAAAAAGCTAATAGAATCCTTGGTTGTATAAACAGAGGCATAGAATCAAGTTCACACGAAGTATTATAAAACCCTAGTAAGACCACACCTGGAATACTGCAACCAATTTTGGTCACCACACTACAAAAAAGATGTTGAGACTTTTGAAAAAAATGATCAACTAAAATGATCAAAGGCCTGGACACTAAAACATACAAAGAACGGCTGCAGGACTTGGGTTTGGCTAGTTTAATGAAGAGAAAGTCTAGGGTTGACATGACAGCAGTATTCCAATAAATTTGAGGGGCTGCCACAAAAAAGATGGAGTCAAACTATTCTCCAAAGCACCAGAGGGCAGGACAAGAAACAATGGTTGGAAACTGATCAAAGAGAGAAGCAACCTGGAATTAAGGAGAAACTTCCTAACAGTGAGGACAATTAACCAGTGGACAGTCACTTGTCTGAAATGGTATAGGCCAGGGTTTCCTGCTTGAGCAGGGGGCTGGACTAGAAGACCTCCAAGTCCCTTCGAGCTCTATTTTGATTGCAATGCTCTGTATACTTTCTCTAATTTGTTTTCCAATATTTTTCTGTCTTTAATACGGTGAGCTCTGAATTAGCTTGATCAAAGCACACGTGTTGAAGGGCAGTGAAAATAGATGGGAACTTGTCAGATACATACATTTTGTTCTCTAAACTATAGCTGTTTCAGTACATTTTAATTTTAAAAAGTGCCTCTTTTTAAAAACCTTACTTAATAAGCTATCCATACATTTCTGTATAGTGTTTTTATACTTTTTTAGTTAACTCACTTTCTCCTTTCCTGATCTGTTCATGTATTTCTTATCACAATTTTGATTCCTTCTTGGTTGGATGACTTCAATACTTTCACATCTCGTATTGCTTTTAGCATATAAGAATCCTCTTTCTTGAACTTCTTGGAAGTTTATCACCATGATCAAACTTTCTGACTCCCAGTTTGTCCTTTCCAAATACAGCAGTTTTTTCCACGAATTGGTCCACTTTGCAGATCTTTTTTTTTTTTTTAAATGCTGCTTGCTTCTTCTGGGCTTTAGTTGCAGTGTCTTCCCCCAACTGTATCTGAATTCACAGTGACTCTAGCGGAAATGCCAAATACAAAAAAATGATACTTAACTGAACTTTGCAGACAGGTTGCAAAATGATAGAAATATGCTTTGTACATGTATATTGCAGTAGTAATCAAACAAATGCATTTTTATTATTGTTTAGTTATATACTATACTGAAGGGAATCCATTGCTGAGCTCAGATCAGTGGCTCTTGATGTAGACCGCCTACACAGTAACATGTATATAGGTAATCCTCTGTAGGTAATCAGAATACTTCTGAGTGCAGCTAATCCCTATAAATACTCTATGACAAGTTGGTTAACTAGTAGCTAAGTGTGAGCTAGATGGCATGTATTTAAGTGAATATTATAGCTAGCTCAGAAATCATACTCCAAGGTTGCTTATTAGTGGTTCCTGAAATTGGGAAGTATCAGGTTGAGTATCACTTCTGGTGTAATGGTATGTGAGAATAACCTTGAAAGACAGGAGGGAGAGTTGTAGACTGAAAAACCAGGGTGTAAAAGTTATCTCGGCCCACAGAAGGAAGAGGCCCAGGAAGACACCCTCCCTATTTTTCTGGAGAACAAAAGAAAAGGAAGGGAGAAATATTTTCAGTTTTGCAAGACCTGTTAATCTAATCTTATAATAAAGATAGAACTGATACTCCATGTTGTTGTGCCTCTTGTCTGGACTACCTTGAAGGGTTAACACCCTGATCTATTGTTCTTCAATGTTTTCAGTAATGACTTGGGTGAAGAAGGAGGGGGAATTCTTATCATATCTGTGGATGACCAGTTGCTTGTGGATGTGGATGTTGGTGAGATCTGAATTAGTGGTAGCTCTGTTAAACATATTATAGGAGTAGGGCCCAAAGTACACACCAGTTGTTCCTTTCCAAGTTTATTGATTGAGGTGTCACAAGGTTTAGGATGACTTCAATGAGGCGGCAGAAAGAATAGTTGTGAAGTCTGCAGATAATACAACATTGGGTTAGACAGCTAATTGTCTGAAAGATAAAAATAACATTTAATTGGGCTGAAAAAACAGAATGGCAATGACAAAACAAAGAATGAGGAAAGGGGAATCAAATGCAGAAGTATTGGATGGAGATACCTCACCTGATAATGGTTATGAAAAAGATCTTGGAATAAAGGTTAATTGAAAACTAATTATGAGTAAAAAACATCAAGAAATATATTGTGTATTGGTGTTGAAAATTTGGGTTTTAATGACTCATCAGTACAAATAATAGTCTAATTTATAATTTACACATGTGAATTGTTCTGAACATTATATTTTACACAAGTTTTTAAAAATTGATTAAAAATAGCCACAAATAGTATACCCAATTATCGCTGTGTTTACACTCTACATTTCTGTATATAATGAAATGTAGCTATCTACTAACTCTTATTTACCCTGTACATTTTAAAAACCCATACTTATCTGGAGTTACTGCAGTAACAAAAGGAAAGTGGGAGGATAGCCAGTTTTAGAACACTTCCCTGCCAGAGGTTACTTAATAGTGATTTATGGTTTTGTAGTTTATGACTGTGGTAGTGCAGAGTAAGAAATTGAGGGCTGTGTTTCAGAAGGACTATTGCTATCACTCCTTGTGTGGAAAGTTTATTATGTGTGGATGTAGATTTTCAGAGGGATCTTGCTGTATGCATATTTGTCAAAATAAACATATGCATTTCTGAAATATGACATAGTGGATTAAGGATTACAGAATGCCTTACATAGAACTTTGTCCCTAAAGGAAGAAAGGTCATATAGAAAGGTTCTCCAGCTGTCAAAGTTATGATTTGATGGTTTGAAAGTGTAGTGTGGGAAAAGCTCAACATAGTGGGAATAATTCTATCATTCACTACAAATGATCTTTTAGGCTGATAACTAAAATGTAAAATTCTTGCACGAGTGCACTTTTGTTTTCTTGAAAGGTCATCTGGTTCCATTATAACTCCTCAATTCATTTTTTCTTTTATTTAGATTATTGTGATTGATTAAAGTTACTCATGGAGGGAGGAAACAGTAAATATCCCAGGAATCTCTAATACTGAAATTGCTAAAACTAAGGTGGCATGAGCCTGATTAAAAATGTAAATAAAAACCTTTGATAGCTCCTTTAAGAGCAGGATAATAGTTGAATAAGAAAGTACAGATGGTAAAAAATCTGTTTGGTCCTACATTGGGCGGCATCCATCTGTACTGAAGCACACCTATAAAATTTGAAGAGCAAGGTCCTAAGTCAGGCTACTTAATTTCAATTCTTGAAAGATTTCATGTACTAATAAAATGAATCAGAGAACACTTTAATGAATTTCCTTCACTTTCTCATTAACGTTGTGTATGTTCTTCTTTCAGGCATCAAGACTGACAACAATGAATCTGATGTGAAGACCTTTTGATTAAGCAACTTTATACAGATTGTTGGCTTTGAGCCTTATTTTGTGGCTAGTATAATTGGCGCGTATAGTTAAAATGAATCCTGGATTTGTACAACTACCCCCAGTATTGGGGAGGACTTTGCTGGTTCTGACAGTGATTACTTCTGCTAAGTGCCATTGGCCCAGTGAAACGTCAGAAGTTGTACGGGACTGGGAACATCAGTTAGAAGCCTCCATGCATTCGGTGCTTTCGGACCTCCGTGAGAGTGCCCCAGCAGTGGTGGGGATTCCCGACAGCTCTGCTGTGGTAGGCCGCACCTTCAGAGTCACCATCCCTACAGAACTTATAGCTTCCAATGGAGAGATTATCCAGGTGAGAATTTAAGTTGATTGGTTTGATTTGACTTATTTATAACCTGTATATAGCCTCCCATCTCACACAGTTTGCATAATTAAAAACAAGCAAACCGACCAAACATATGCCTCGCCTCACTCCCAAGAATAAACTATTAACAGAAGCAGAGGTCACTTCACCTCTGACCTAAATATCTAGGGAAACACCCAGGTCTTCAATGCCTTATGAAAGGCTAATAGGGTCAGGGTCATCTTAATCACCATGTATGTCTGTGTATCGGTGTAATGGGCAGGAGGAATAACTGAGGAGCAGGAGGAACAGCCACAGCCAAGGCAAGGGTCAGATAAAAGATATCTAGGTCTAGGCCAGAATTGTAACCTGAAAAAGGATCTCAGACAGACTTTTCCTAGTTCTCACAAAAATAAAAAGGAGGAAGGGGGAAAGTGCACTGAGACAGGCAAGGTTGAAGTCAGCCCTTCAAGGTAGATGAACTTCGGCAACCAAAATCATGCATTCCATTACTGCTGTTTCTATAAGGATATAATAACAGAACTTTGAAAGTCAAAATGTGCTTTCCCTCTCCCTCCCTTTATCGTCCTCTTCCTAAAGATTATTCCTTCTGTTCATTTTGGGGAGATGCTATGCCTCACGGTAGGTGCTGCTACTGAGAAGACATAACTCTAGGATCCCACATATTAACATTGTTTAATAGGGGAGACCTGGTACATGCTCTCTACTAGATCTGGTGAGGTGGGCAGAAGCAATAAGAGAAAGATGATCCTGCAAGTAGTCTGGCCCCATGCCATGGAAGCTTTATAGGTAATAACCAGCACCTTGAACTGTACCCAGAAGCCTACTAGGAATCAGTGCAGCTCATGAAGCAGCAGTGTTACACGGAGGTAATGAGAAATACCAAAAACTGCCTGCACTGCTACATTCTGGACCATCTGCAGCTTCCAAGTGCAGCCCCATGCAGAGCTCATTACAGTAGTCTAATCAGGGGATGGCTAGGGCATGAGTCACTAGAGAAAGCCTCCTATTTCAGGCAGGGGCACAGTTGGTGCATAAGATGGACCTGTGTAACTGCCCCCCCCCCCCGGTCACAGCTACCACATGCTTATTGAGCAAGAACGGAGAGGACCCCCAAATTGCACACCAATTTCTGAAAGCGTACTCCCTTGCAGAGTTAAAGATGTAAAATCCCCTGAACTAGGGGCCTTGAAACTCCATCTTACCAGGGTTGAGCCAAAGCTTTTTCTCCCCCATCACAGCCTCCAGTCACTGGGAAAGGTCCTTGACATCATCACTTGGTCAGTCCAAGGAGGAGATGTGCAACTGGATATCATCAGCATACGGATGATTCTGCATCCCATACCTAAAGATGACTCCCCCCCCTACCTACCCAGCAGTTTCATATACTTAAAAGTTTGCAAGCCCGTTTGAATTTTAAATATTTCTGTATAGACATGATCTAAAATGTGGTCCATTGTCTTTAGGATCTAGTCCTAAAAGTAGATAAAGAGAAGCCAATTGAGCAAATGGGTCAAAAACGTACATTCATTAAATTATTGTGGAAAACAATCTAAAGTTACATATTTGTGCAAGGTAGCTTGTCAGGCACAACTTTATTGTATAATTCTCCAGTGAGAGAAGTAGCTGTGGTGGTGATGATTGACTTTTCTTCTAGTGGGAAAAGGTCCTGCCATCACTGACCTACCTGGGTCTCTTTTATTTTCTTTCTGGACTGTTAGACAAAGAGTTACTTTGCACCTTTAATTGAAAGGTCACCGTTATACTGTAGAAAGATAAAGTTGGAATCTTTATGAGATACAGGTGGCTTCCCAGACCATAAATAACTGAAGTAGTTCCCATTCTGTCATTTCATCTCTTTCTTGCTCTTTCTCTTCTTTCGTTGTTTTCCCCTCCTTCCCCAACAAAGAACTGCTCATTATTCTGGCAACAAAAAGTAAGAGTCCTTTTTAGAGTGACAGTTTGCATTAGGATTGTGAGGCTTATTCACGAAACATGAATTGGTCAACTTTAAAATTTACTAAAAACATAAAACTTATCTGGCTACACAATTACTAAACTGAGAAAATTCAGAAGTGATTGTTATTTTATTGTATAAATGCTTCTTGGCACCCTAGTCAACTGTCTTATTATGCCTCAACAAAAACTGTTAGCAGGAGATTTCATTCACTCAATTTTCATTCTGAATACAATCTGAAATCCAGCTACTGGAACTTGATTTTCAATTTGTGTGCAGAAGTTGTTTCATGTCCTTTTATTTGGCCAGCAATTTTGATGTTATATATGTTGATGGCAGCAAGAATACTTTATGCACAAAATTGGAAGGCTACTTTGATTCCCACAATGGGCGAATGGTTGAAAAATTTGATGGAGTTAGTTAGCAGAGAGGGCTAAATTGACTGCTTTGATTAAAGAAAAGAACACACTTTTATTTTACTTGAAAACCTCTTTTAGACTTTGTGCTTGAGGTGTTAAAAAATGAAACTTCGATTTTGGGTTTTGCTGATTAGATAAGTTTGTTGTTATAGAAATGACTAGTATATATTATCATATAAAAGTAAAAAGTTGAGGGTTTGCCTTGCACCAAAAGGAGTGAGAAGTCAATGCTTTTTCTTTTTCCCCTTTTCCCCTTTCCCTTACACTTTTCTCTCTTCCCCATTTCCTCCATTATTTTCCCATTATTTTTGTTTTTCTTTGTATTTCTGTACTTTACATTTTGATAAACTAATACAAATATTTGAACCCTTTTATTTGGCCAGCAACATTGTCCATGCTGTTCATAGAAAAGCCAGACAGCTTAAAGCTTTTAGTTACAGGTACTACTGAAAATTGCCATTAGCAGGCAAAAATATGTTCTTAAGTGATTTCCAAGACCTAAAGAAATGATTTTCCTCTTTCCCTTTTAAGCTGTTTACATTTATGCTCTAAGAATCTCAGTAGTTTTTGGATGGAATGAATTAACAGGCAAGTGGGAGAGGTTTTAATTTTGAATCACTTCAGAGGCTTCATCGTAGAATTGACTGAATTTCAGTGTAAGATGAGAGCACCCTTATAAGAAAAGATAAGAAACTTCACATATCATCCTGACTTCTAGGTAATCCACTTCTCAAAAGGAATAAAATATCCTGTTCGAATTTGCTGCCTTACATTTTATTCAGCTTGTCTTATGCCACAGTCATGGGATTTTAAAACAGGAAGACCTCTGAGATCAAACAGTTAGGATCCATAAACTGCATAATAGATACTTATGAAGTGACAGATCTGCTTTGATGAAATGATTCAGGCCATGAAAGCACCCCAATTCATTTCAGTTAAATAATGTGACCTTGTGATTTTTTTATTATTTATTTATTTATTTATTTAGCTTATTTGTATGGCCACCGTTTCACAAGAAATTACTCTGGGGAGCATGCGATACTTAATTTAAAAACAAAGTGATTATCCTTGAAGTAGCTAGTGTGAGGAGAGAAGACTCTTCCCAGCCTTCTCCCTTGGTGTTCCCTGAAAAGCATCTGCCCAGCCTAGGAAAAAGTTGGCAGGAAAAAAAACTTAAGTCATCTGTAGCATGAGTTTTGTAGCTTTGCTTCATTATACCAAAGTTTCAAACAAAGTTCTTGTTCAAAGTTTTTTGCACAAGAGTACAGCTTAACAGAGGCAAGGTGAAAGAATACATTTATTACTCATCAAATATTGTATAAAATTGAATTCCTTTTTAATGCTAAAAGGAACAAAATGGTCTTTTGAAGCAGACTTTACTTCTAAGCTCCAAGGAGTAACCTTCCCACTTTTCTTTAGTTAATTTTGATTAGTCTAATTTTTGGCATCCATTATGAACCTTTGTTCGATTAGCTTTTATCGGCTGCTTTGAACTCCTTAATGTCTTTAATCTTGTGTTACCATGATATTTTAAACATTCTATTAATTCCCCTTTGCAAGCAAGAAAATAAAAATTATAGCTCAGTAATTTCTGCACATCAGTTTGTGAGTTAGCCTCTATTAAATCCCATATTCTGAGAGGAATTTGTTATTTAATTATGAGGTAGCATCTCCTTGAAAAACGTGCAAATATTTGTGAATTATTTGACATTTTGGTCACTTCCAAAATGTAGATGCTATAGGTGTTGTTATTCTATAATTGAACTGGAGAAAGTTCAAGTGGAATCAACTTTGATTGGCAGGGCTACTTTCTGTTTATCTCAGAACCTTGAGGTGCTGTACTCCATTTTTCTGTAAAATTGTTTCAGTTATCCATAAAGTTGCAGGATACGGTGAGATAGAAGTGAGGTGACAAAAGAATTGGAGAAAACTAGTAATGACAACGAATGTTGATTATTTTTTTAAAGAATTCTTTTACTTGTATATACTGAACAATACAAAAGTGTAAGTGTCCATTACAATCCATCAGGGTGTTGTTGTTTAAGAGACCGTAGAAAATCATTGGAATGTTTGGGAGTTATCTCCAATTGAAAATACTTACTGATTATGGACTGTTTTTGGTTTTTTTTAATCCATTCAAAAATCAAAACACTTTCTTAGACAAAAATTATTGTCCCAGCAAATGGAACTTAAGTCTACCTAAAACCAACAAACACCCACACCAGTGATTTGGTAACAGTGCGCATTTCTTATCAAAAGTTACCTTTACAATATCTGCAGTTTCATCAAAATTATATATCCAAAATAGGAAGTACCAATAAATATTTTTTAAACAATGCCGACTTTTAGAAAGACTCTGCACAAAACTCACCAGTCTTTCTGTCTGAAATTGTATAGGATTTGAAGACCAATAATCCCCCCACCTATAGTATCCAGCAGTTGCATTCCCAAGAAACAGTGTTACACATGCCCTTCTTGCAGAGTATGAAGAACTCCATCTCCTACATCTGTTTCTTTGACATTGAGAAATGCTTGTCTCCCACAGTCTACATATCTCCCTCTGTAAAAACAAATTTTTATTTTAGTCAAATGGAGATATGCAAGCCTGAGGTGTAACCCTTGAGCTTGAGTTCAAGATGAAGCGATCTCTGTCAGAGTCAAATCCTGTGGTCAGTGTATGCCCTTATTAGTTTGCATTACATCCCTGGAAAGAAAGAAAAGAAAAATGCCTCTTATCTATCTGCTTTAGCAAAATTGCCCTCTGATCTCTTTACCACCCTGGATAAATGGTACTTTCAATTCTGCATTGTTTTGGCCCCAGGCTCATAGACCATTGTAAAATAGTCCCTTTTTCCCTGCAAATAAAAGGCTGCATTGCTTTTCAGCCAAAAGTGCAGAGCAGGAAAACAATCTAACAAATAAACTTTCTTCCTAGTCTTTTTTTATCATAACTCAATGATTCTGCAAAACAAAATGTAACAGAAATACCACTATAAACTGCCAGATTTAGTCTTGAAGTATCAAACAGTGGAATTAGTTTCTAATAAATAAAAAGCCATTAAGGTTGGTAGTAGTGACTATAATAGAACAGTATTTTAAAAAATATGTGTAAGAGGCTTTTCAGATTTTTTGTGTGTATTGTATTAAAGAATAAAACAACCTTTGGTGCAGTTACTGTGTTCCTTATAAGAGAGGATTGTAGGTTAGATGAATCTGAATATGTGCTGGATATAGATTTATTGTGTGATTCTGTGTGCTGTAGATATTTTATTTCCTTCATTTTTAAAAAACTTTTTGGCTTCTTAACTCTGTTTCAGCCTTCCCAGAGTTTGAGGATGTTTTCCATACATATACTGTAATAAATGTACAGATATCATTTTGACTTGTCCAAAGTGAATCCAACCCTTGAATAAGCTCATTCACTATATAAATGGTGGTTTTTGTGAGTAATGAACCATTTCACAATAAATCTGAACATTGTGGCTTAGTGAGCTCAAACAGAACTTTTTTTTCCAGAGACTGATAACAGTCATAATTTATTGGGAACCTGTTTTAACAGGTTTACTCTTAAAAAGATTTCATCTTGTAAATAAGATCTGAGGACTTTCCTTAAAAGAAACCAAACAAGGTTGTTATCAGTTCAGCCTGTCCCAAATAACACAACAATACAATAGCTATGCCAAGAAGGGGATTCTTCTGGAGCATTGGCATGTGCATGTTTTTTCTTCTGGCCTGTTATGATGAAAATTGACATATTGTATAGACCAGTGGTGGCAAACCTATGGCACGGGTGCCAGAGACGGCACTCGGAGCCCTCTCTGTGGGCACACATGCCGTTGCCCCAGTCTCGCCTCCCCCTGCAACCCCCTCCTCTCCAGCAGCCCCCCTGAAGGAGAGTCGTCCCTGAGCGTGACCCACACGGAGCAGCGCAGCCAAGGACATGGCAGCCAGGCAGCGTAGACAAGACTCTGCCCTCACACCCCATCGTGCACAGTTGATGCTGCAGGGCGCGGGCAGAGGGCATGACTGCCATAGCGCTGCTGGGCTGCCTGGGCGATCTGCGGCGGGCCCTGGAAGTGGTGAGTGGCCCTGCGGGCAGGTGGGGTGGGGGATGGGGGGTAGCGGGGGCGGGGCAGGGGGGTGGAGCAGGGGGGGCAGTTTTTAGGCACTCGGTCTCTAAAAGGTTCGCCATCACTGGTATAGACTTTTAACTGAGCATGAACTCAAGAGTAAGGAATAAATGATACAAGAAACATTTCTCTTAAAGATTTGTGCTAGTAAAGTGGTTATGGTTCAGCAGAATGTCTGCTAAATAATGGGCTTGGTATTGTGCACATCTGAATCTGGATTTCTGGGAGAAGGACATCTGATCATATTTCCCATATTAAGGAATTCTGATTAGTGTCTCACTTGTGATTTCTTCTGTGGCTTCTGGTGTGAGGGATTTGATCCTTTTTACTTTTAGTTTTCAGGCTTGGAAAGTACAGCTCTGCCTAATTATAAACTGATTTCCCAGGCTAAATAATTTCTTGTCTCAACATTCTACATTATGTTCAAATAAGTTTGATAGCCATTACAAAATAGTATGCATTTATGTATGGGCTGGATAAAGGTCACCGAATCTGCTCCCAGTTTAGACATCAGAATATTTGCTGACTATAGGAAACAGTAGCAAGTACAAAACCTAAAGCATCAATAAGCATCTGGTGCAAATGTTGTCTAAGAGATTGTTTTTTCCTTTTACCTTTTTGCTTGTAGAAAGGTCATGGATATTGAAGTGTTCTCTTTTAAAATATGATATCTTGCCCTTGGTTTTTGTCAATAAAATAGGAACAGTCTTAGTCACAGTCCAAGTGCTTATATCACTCACAAGGAATAGACAATTGAATTGTTTTTAGATTTGCAGCATTTCCTTATGAAAGAAGCACTTCATTCAATAGTCAGTGTTTTGCTGTGAGTACCCAGTGAAATTACTGGCATGCTCTGTAATACAAGAGGGGAAATCTTTGAATAGTTGCTTTATAATAAACATGGGCACATCTGGAAATGAAGGCGTTATAGTGGGAGTGATAGAATGGAATTAGCTGGAACATCTGTTTATATCTTTGTGAACTGAACAATACTGTCTCACAGAGACGTTGTTATGGACAGGAATAATGAATGTTTTTTCAGTATAAATAATTTCTATATATTTCTCTGTTACTTAAATTTGACCAAATATTTAATATGTATGGCAGAAATTTTGTTCCTTGTTTCCATTCTCAGAAGATTCTAGCTTCATTATACTGAATATATTGAATGTGTTTATTTGAAACAAAACAAAACAAAACATATTACCATAAAGATAATTCTTGGAATTGGTGTAACACTATATTGTGTCAACATTCAGGCAAACTTGTTCAATCTTTTTTAAACATAATTATAATATACATCATAATATCTGCTACATAAATACCAATTAAGTTGTGAATATCTTAACTCCCTCTAGTGGCTAAATAGATGTTTCCGCGACTAGAAGTCATACCTGACATTTATCTGCTTAAGATTTTCAACATCTATACAAACCTTTTAGCATCTCTGCATATATTTGTTTTCTATTATGATCATATTAAATCTTTTCTTAAATTTCTGGCTTTTTTAATTTGGTTCCATTAAAGTCCATCATCAATTATGCCTATTCTGACTAATGGTTTGAAATAACTTTGAAATGCATTGGTTTTAAGTCTGGATATCGTCAAGAAAATTCTCCTTCAAATACAATGAATGTAATTCATTGTTAGATATATGGTGATGGCAGTCATTGTTATTAATGTAGGTTTATTTCAAATAACAATAAAATAATGGTGGTGGTGGAGGAAAATAACTTTCTCAATTAATATTAAATGTTCCATATTCTGTACTAGTTAATAGTAATTCCATACTGCTAAATTATACTTAATTACATCTTTCACTTTTTGTGAGTGATGTATTGAAGACTTTATGGACTTTTGATCTCATCCAGCCAAACAGGTGCAATGCTTCATAGGACATAATTATTATGTCCATTGTGGCGCAGTGGTTAGAATGCAGTACTGCAGGCTAATTCTGCTGACTGCAGCAGTTCGACAATTCGATTCTCACTGGCTCAAGATTGACTCAGCCTTCCATCCTTCCCAGGTCAGTAAAATGAGGACCCAGATGGGTGGGGGCATTATGCTGACTCTGTAAACTGCTTAGAGAGAGCATAAAGCCCTGTAAAGCAGTGCATAAGGCTAAGTGCTATTGCTAAATGCTATTGCTATTATGGTCTTACAGGAGTTTTACACTTCCCATCCTTGATTTTACCAAACCAAAATCAAGAAGGTAAACATATTTTGTGCTCAGGAGGCTCAGCCAGAAAGACTGTTCTATAACATTGGAAAAAATCAGTCACTGATTAAGGCCCATCAACACCCAAAGTCTTACATATCCAAGAATCCCACGTTGGTTTTTGGTAGTAAATGCTGTCATATTCTGCAAAGATTATGTCTTAGTTTATTCCAGTAAAAATAAAGAACTTGTGACACTTTAAGAACTAGCAAATTTATTACTACATAAGCTTTTGTAGATTGCAATCCACAAAACTTAATCTCATAATAAATATTAGTATTTAAGGCTCCACAAATCTCAGTATTTTTGTTATATTCTAGAGCTTTATGTGTGCTTAAGTTAAAGAAAGGTAACTGTTTAGGTTAATGGATTATTTTCAGTAGATTGTGGATAGTCTTATTGCAGCTATCAGCAGTCGTAAAACACCAAAAAAATTTTATGACAAACTGGCAGGTTTATCTCCCAGGAAGCTATCTACCACCTTACCTACCTTTGTTCTTTTTCTTGGCATGTGGGCACATTTCCACATAAAGCGCACCTGCCATTTTAATTTTATTTACAGGTAGTCCTCGACCTACAGCACAGAAAAAAGTGACTTATGACCATTTTTCACACTGATGACCATTGTGACATTGCCATGGTCATGTGATTTACATTTGGATGCTTGACAACTGACTCACATTTATGATGGTTGCAGTGCCCCAGAGTCATGAAATCCCTTTTTGCAACCTTTGGACAAGCAAAGCCAATGGGATAACCAGATTCACTTAACAACCACGTTACTAACTTAACAACTGCAGTGATTCACTAACAAATGTGGCAAGAAAAGTTTTAAAATGGGGCAAAACACACTTAACAAATATTTCACTTAGCAATATTAATTTTGGCTCAATTCTAGTCATAGGTTGAGGATTACCTGTATTTATGGACATTTACTTATTATTTATTATGCTGCTCAACTCTCAAAATAATCTTTGTGTAAATGTACTCCATAGATTTTAAGGAAGACGACCAGAGCTAAAGATATTCTTTTAAACCAGATGATGATAGAGGCAGGTGCTTTGCTGGACAACAGTTTTTCATTTAATATTTTTAAATCATTTTTTCTAAAATTAAGAGAGCTTTTAAAAAAAAAAAAAAAAAAAGAATAAAGATAATGGGGTCATGGAAAACTTGAGAGGTGCCATAAAGATGTCCAGAAATAACAGATTCCTGCTGTCTTGATTACATTGGTGATATATTAAAAACTAAGAAAAGTTAGTGAAGCAGCACAGATTGCATTTCGTGCTCACCACATTCAACCATGAGTGTAAACTGTAGCTTATTAACACACACCTAAGTAGCAGAGAGCCTTGGATTCTTGTAATTCTTAAAAACACTAGAGCACAAGAACACAAGAAAGATGATTGGGAAATTTTGTTTTGTTTCTTTGTTCTCTTTGATCTC